>NW_028318768.1:0-300000 GCF_062004578.1 Staurois parvus | reverse complement strand
GCTCACACTGAATTAGGAAATAACTGTTTAGTGGGTTGGTCTGGTAAAATATATATAAGATGTGCCTTAGAGATAGAGGGACACACACTCACACTCACAGACACACATCAATACATTATACAGCTGACACGCACTGACATTTTCGTTTTCTTAAGGCCTACAAAGCCTTGATACACCTGTTGTCTTCCTTGCCAAGACTGAAACACTTGTCATAGAACAGACAAGAGATTAGACATTTCTCCAAAGCTTATTTCTTTTTCCATAATCTACAACTTTTGTTATATTTTACTCTGTATTTTATTTTATCTTTTGTATTCATTTTATGTTGATGCCAAGTGTGAATTAAATAAAAGTCACACTGTTTTAAATCAGCCTGGCACTAGAACACTTTACCTCAAACGCCTAAGACAGACACTTAAATAATATAAGTGTCTCGATATTTAACATTTGGCTAAGCAAGCCTCCGCCACAGTTTTTTCCGGTTTTTCATTCCTTGATAAGGGGGAGAAAGCCCAGACTGATCAAGTCTTGGGAAAAACACGGTGAAAAGAACCTAGAAGTGAAGGCGTTTGTGTTTTGTCAGACGTGGACAAGAGGTCCAGTGACTGAGCCACCGGCTGCAAAAAAAGAAAATCATCTGATTACGGTGAGTAAAAGTCATGGAATTTATTGATAAACTAGCTATAGAAAGCAAGTTAGAGTTTAAGGATGTTTCTTTATATCCTGATGATGGTAAATTATGGCAGTACATGTACAAGGAATGTTTACAGGCCAATGTTCAGATAGATAAATCTAAATTTACTGTAAACAAACAGCATAAGAAGATATCTAATATCTTAAAGTTGGTAAGAATATTCAACAAAATGATTCTGAATATTGACTTACCTGCTAAAAGTGTTTCTACACTAAAGCAGACAGAATGTAGCACTGTACAGAACACAGAAATGCATGAAAATTTGCCTCAAGATCCTCTTAATTGTCCAAATTGTGACATTCTTTGTAACTACATAGAAAATCTTGAGGAGCAAATTGATTCTAAAACAAATCTTTTGTTAAAACTACAGAATGACAGAAAAGAGGTTTCTGTATTAACAAAAGGTGGTAAAAAGATTCATTCTAAAAAGTCAAAGCCTCAAGCTTCCTGCATTCCTGAAATGGGGGCGGATGACGAAACCGAAGTCAGAAAGAAAAAACTACTAGACCGTGCAGCTAAATTAAATTACAAATTCATGATCAATTAATTAAAATTTTAAAAGATATTCCAGTGTATGACTCAAAGGCCGATGCCTTTTATAATGCGGACATCTTCGAGTCTTATACAGATCGTTATCACTTGACTGACGAACAGCGTAACCGTATCTATTATTTATGGATACCTGCACATTTTGCTAGACGACTTGTGCAATCACCTGTTATTGACGATGATGGACAGGAGATACATAGTGACGCATCAGACAGATTCCGACAATTGTTGTTATGTACCACAGGTGAGGAAGTACCTTCTTTAGAAGTACTAGACTCATTACAGACTTCACTTAGAGAGGAACCTTATGAATTTAAAATTAAATTCACAAAGGCATACAAAATGGTCTTGGGTGTAGATGATGAAAACGATACAGGTATGATAAAAGCATTTGTAAAAAAATTTAAATATCTTGATCCAACTTCTTTGGCCATTGTACAAGATAAAAATTTGATTACAGATGCTTGTTCATTCATTGATAAAATCAGAAGACAAATGAAACAGAACTATCTCAAGTCTAAGATAGCTCTAGTTCAAAATGACACTTTAAATATGAACGGTCAGACTACAGCCAAGACAGGAATGACTGCTCTTAAAAGTGACAGATACAAGCAAGTGAGACAGAGAGAGCCAATAACATGTTACTACTGTCAAAAACCTGGACATTTAAAATGGAAGTCTAAAAAATTCTTAAAGGATATGCAGATAAAGGATTCAAGAAATTTAGGTAAAGAAAATGGACTTATTTCTCTTGAACCATCTGCTCCTCCTAGTCAGAAAGAAACTCAATCTTCTTCTCCCTATGCTCCTCTGATAAAACAAATCAGAGAGTTATCGGTCAGCAGCGGTTTGACTGAAAAGAACTTGCAGTCAACCACTGTTAATTCAGCTCCATTATTGCCTACTCCGTGACTAGACAATAAAAAGGAAATAAAGTCTCATCATCTAGAATATGTAACACCAATATGTCTAGATAAATGTGGACGCCCTTACATTAAAGCAAAATTGAATGGACAAAAGCTCAAGTTTCTAATTGATACAGGTGCTGAAATCTCTATTACCGGTGTAAGATTACCTCTTTTGACAGATGCAGCAGTATGTACAGTTGTTGGATTTAACGGATCAGGTAACTCGAAAGCTTCAATGTGTAAAAATGTTTCATTTGAAATCCCTGATTATTTGGATACTGAGATTGATATTTGGTATTGTCAAGGTGCAGAGAATATCATTGGGACAGATATCCTTCAAGGAAGAGGTTGGATAATTGACCTTGGTAATGGCATTGTATGGAAAGGTTCCATTAATCGTAAGCCTGTGGTAATTGACCCAGCAGATTACTGTGAGGTCGGCAGCATCTGTTTAACAGAAGTGCTTGCTGCAGACCATAAATGGCCAGATAGTGGTGACAATCAACAATTAGAACAATTGGTCAAATCATACAAAAATCTTTGGAGCTAAGGCAAAAATGAAGCAGGTCTATTTAAAGACATAGAAGTAGACGTGCAAGGCAAGGATCCGCCCCCACAGAAGCAATACAAATTGCCACCAGAATCTATTGAACCAGTATCAATAGTCATACAGGAGCTTCTGCAACAAGGTATTATCAGGAAAACAAATTCTGTAACAAACAATCCATTATGGGTAGTACCTAAACGTGATGGCCCTAAATCATTCAGGCTTCTGGTAGATCTCAGAATGCTGAATAAATATACCTTAAGCTGCGCTCCAATAGTGGCAGATACACCAGATATAATGTCCCGAATTGATGCAAAAGCAAAAGTGTTCTCTGTGATTGACATTGCAAATGGATTTTTGTCAATCTCTTTATCTAAAAGCTGTCAATATAAATTTGCCTTCTGCTTTGAAAACGTGCAGTATACCTTTAACCGTCTTCCGCAAGGCCTACATTTGAGTCCTAGCGTATTTCATCAAGCTTTAGCGGAAGTCCTATCCAAATTTTCTAGGCCAGATTGTATCATACAATATGTGGACGATATCTTGTTGTCAACAGAAAATGAGCAAGAACATTTCACCCTTTTGGCAGAATTGTTTGATCTGCTGCAAGATGCAGGTCTCAAGCTGAATACTCGTAAGGTTCAGCTCATGAAACGCGAGGTCAAGTTTCTCGGTATTCAGATCAGTCCGGGTAAACGTCAACCTTTGCAAGAAAGGGTTAATGCTATTGCTGCACTTCCTGTACCAACAACATTCAAAGCACTAAGACAATTCCTAGGATTAGTGAATTTTTCTAGAGAGTTCATTGAGTCATTTGCTGATAAAGCAAAACCTTTTGTATGAACTTCTAAATAATAATGAGGAAAATGGTTTTGGTCCTTGGACAGAAGTTCAGCAAAAGGCCTTTGAATCTTTGAAAAAAGATTTGCAGACAGCACCAGCCCTAACTACAGTAGAAAAGCAAGCACCGTTTGCTTTGCAGGTACATACATCTGAAACTGCTATTTCTTCAGTGTTGCTTCAGCTACAAGGAGGAAATTGGAGGATCCTAGCATATTTCTCTAGGCTTTTAACACCTGTTGAGAAAGGTTTTGACACATGTGTTAAACAATTGGTAGGAGTTCACTATGCAGTGAAAGCAACTGAGCACATTGTAGGATTCAACAAAATTATCTTACAAACACCTCATTCCACCCTGAAATTTCTCCTTGAAAAAAACATCCCAGGTGTTTCCAATCAAAGATTTTCACAATGGTTGTTGGCTTTATCACCCAAACAGATCCAGGTTGAACATAATGCCAAATATGTACTCCCTCAATTGATGGAATATAATGGATCAGAGCATGAATGTTCATGTGAAGTCCAAGACATTTACTCTCCTCTGTTTCGCAGAGACGCAGAGAAGACTGATGAACCTGTGTTTGTGGATGGTTCACGTTATTGTGTCTCAGGGGAGTATTTTTCAGGTTATGCAATCTGGTTTCCAAAGAGAGGATATGCCATACAACACAGACTTTTCAGCACAAAAAACAGAACTGATAGCCATTGAGACAGTGTTAACTGTAGACAAAGAAGAGAATCAAGGTCCACTAGTGATTTATAGTGACAGTTCATATGTTGTGCGTTCTCTTACTGATTATCTTCCAATTTGGAAAAGACGAGGTTTTGTAGATGCTTCAAACAAAGCTTTAGCACACAGAGAAATACTAGAGTCAATTTTTACACTAGCAGGGATAAACCCTTGTGCCTATGCAATTGTTAAAGTACCAGCGCATAGGAAAGACAATGATGAACTGAGCATAGGAAATATGATAGCTGACACATTAGCAAAAGAAGCAGCTGTTAATGAACAGTCAGAGATTCCATCTGAAGTAGTTTCAGTAAACACAGTCAGAAAAACAGATACACAGATCCCCTCATTTGCAGAAGAACAGAAAAAGGACCCGTCCCTTTCTGCTTCTCAGGTTGATACAGAATCTTCCTTTGTTTTTGAAAACGTGATTTTGTTTCATGACTTAATTGGGGTTCTGCGTCCTGTCATACCAAAACATTTACAAGTGGACTTCACAAAATACAATCATGAAATTTTAGGCCATGTAGGCCATGTAGGTAAGCAGAGATTGCTAGAGATTCTCAAAGAGAAATTTTTCTGGGGAAAAATGGATGAAACTGCAGACAATGTAATTCAATCTTGTCTTATTTGTGCTCAAGTGAACCCCAGGCCAAAAGGACAGAAACCTCCTTTACAAAGAACTCCTCCAGCTAACGGTCCATGGTCCACATTACAACTTGACTATATAGGACCATTACCAACAGGAAAAAACGGATTCAAATATGCTCTCATAATTGTTGACGTTTTCTCAAAATGGGTTGAGATTTTACCTGTACGCACAGATGATGCACTAACAACTGCAAGAATGTTAATTAATCATGTTTTTCCAACTTGGGGATCCCAATTGACATCAGTTCAGATTGTGGAACTCATTTCACAGGTAAAGTAATGCAGGCAATGTATAAAATTTTGGGAATCCAGCAAAGATTTCATGTTCCATACCATCTGCAATCTGCAGGTATTGTGGAAAGAATGAACAGGACTATCAAATCCAGAATTGCTAAAATGTTGTTAGACAAAGGACATACATGGGTAGATGCCGTACCTTTTGTTCTGATGATTATCAGAAGTACAACATCTTCATCTACACAATACAGTCCATTTGAACTGATGACCGGTAGAAAAATGCCGCTTGTATTTCCACATGAACCGTTTTTTTTGTCGACTCCGCAGAAAGAAGCAATTGAGAAAACCAAATGGTTACAGGTGTTGCAAGACAATCTAAACGCCATTTTGCCACATGCAGCTGCTCACATGCAGAAAATGATCCCTCCACACTCCTCAAAATTTGAGAAAGGTGGACAAGTCATGATTAAAACTTTTAGAAAAAGTGGGCCGTGGCAAAGTAATTGGGAGGGTCCTTTTGAAATTTTGGACACACTTGGTGTAATGATACAAGTCCAAAGACCTCTCAATTCTGTTAAAAATGCACGGAGACAACAAAAAATATGGGTTTACACTGATCAATGCAAGTTGTTTATGCCACGATAATGATACTGCATTTCTTTTGCAGAAATGACATCTGATAATCAAATATGGAGGAACATCAATCTCCAAAAAGAAATACTGACAACATCAGAAAATTGGAAAGAAAGAAAGAACATTAAAAGGAGAAAATTCGTCATCACAGAACTCCTTTTCTCATTAATGACATTTTTATTCCTAAAAACTTATATATCTTTTTCCAGCCCAGCAGAAAAGAACAAGACTGAGACCCTGCATAAAAGAGAATTGCCTTTATCCAGAAACAAGAGACATTTTCCAAGATACAGTGACATTGACACAGCCGTAGACTTGTATGGACTTGCTTGTATAGGTCATGGAGCTACTTGTTGTATGCAATTTTATTTTCTTCATAGTAACTCTATTGAAATACAAGCTAGAATAGAATCTAAAACAAAGTTTACAAAAATGCAAGGATCATATGTACATAATAATAAAACTGGTACATATGAATGTAATTTAACTGAGATGGGATTCTGGTCCATAGTTTTAAAAGGAAATGAGTCTACAATTTGGACTGGCGATGTAACTGGAGATAGAGTAGGTTCTTCTTCTGTAGGAGGATCCAAAACAGATATTTGGTTTTTCACCCAATATTATTTACAGTTTATGGATCCTGAACACTTAAAGATTACAGGAGATGAAGAAGGAGATGTAATTAGAGTATGGGATTTTCAAATAACAAGAGGTTCAGCTCACGTTAAAGTGAGAGTGACTATTTCAATTGTAGACTTGATTATTCCAGATATAAAAGTATCTCCTCAAGCTGTTAAAATTATTGAAGGAAAGGATGATTTAAATTTGATATGTACTACACAAATATATTTACCTCAAAATTCCCTATTAACTTGGAAAAGAAATGGTGAATTTTTGGGTAGTCTTTTCCATAGCTCTACTAATATAATTCGTAAGAGTAATCTTGGAAATGTAGATTGGACTAATAATAACTTTATTTATCAACACAATAGTCCAAATCTTAATAACAGAGGCATATATGAATGTTGCATATCATTAGAAAATAATCCAATGAAATGTGATACTGCAAATGTTATAATTTCATCTCCTGAGAAAATTAAGTGTACTGATGAAAAATGTATTCCTTCTAGTCCATTTCAAATTAATCATTTCCAACCCAGACATCTCTTAAGAGAAGGACATTTTGTGATTATACTTTGGAAATTTAATGTTTCCGAATGGAAAATTTCATCAAAGTATCCTCAATGCCAAGAATACTTAATTAATATGGAATTGGGTATGGATAAATGGTTTGGAACTAATAATAAAAATAACAACAGGAATAAACGAGGTATCGTAGAAGGAATTCTAGGAGGAGTTGGTACTATTGGAAGTATTGCCAATAGTATGGATATTAATACATTAAAGTCTGATCTGGAAACAGCGGGCTTAGTGGGTAGTAAAAGTATTAAAGTTCAAAGAAATGTAAATCAAATATTAGAAAATATGTTAATGAAGACAGCTACGGTTATAGGCCCAGCTGTAGTCCACTTACAAGATGTTACTTTGAATTTAATGGACAGAGAACAACATTCCCACATAGCCAGAACATGTCTAGAAATACAGAGTATTCTACCAATTTTAAAATAATTGCACAAGCATTCCAAAGTGGAATAACTCCTCTAAGTCTTTTGCAAAGTTTACCTAATGAATATGTATTTGCAAAAAATCATATAGATTTATGGGTAAATAAATGGGTAGGATTTAATCAACATGAATGCTTTGGTACCTCAATGATTCCCATTGCTGGGAAAGAACAAACGTTAGTTCCAGTTACAGTCTTAGGATTGCCAGTTAGTAATACTCAGTTGTTATATTATCAATTACAATTTGTAGATTTTGCTTTGGATACTAATACATCTGAACCAGAACAACTAGATTTATCTTCTTGTTTACATTTTCAATCAAAAGTAAATATGTTTGCCTAATCAGGACAAAGGTATTTTTCACTCTTGTTTTCATAATCATTCATTATGTACAGCAAGAATAGAAAAAGTAAAAACTTCATTTGACCTAGTCACTGTCGTAGGAAAGAGGAAAGTTTGTTTTCAAGTCAAGACAGACACTGAAACAGTAAAAGCTTTCTTCCTATCCTGCACACATACAGATATCCTGAGTCCAGGCTTGTATTGTATAGAAGGAGATCTTACAGGAATTAGTTTAAATGGAATTAGAGTAAATTTAACTAATATACTTATGAAAAATGTGAGTGTTCTACCTATACAATATAATATATCTCAAGTAGATGAATTTCCATGGAAGGAATGGGCAGAGATCATACAAAAGGATAAGGGATTATTAATTGCTTTGTCTGAAGAACTTCAGAAAGCAGAAATAATATTTAAGCATGAACAAGGAAATCTACTAGAGATAGAACATGATTGGTCTGAATTTTCAGGTCGTTCATGGTGGTCAAAATTTAAAAATACTGTATCAATGTGGGGAAAAACCTCAGTAACAGCAGCTGTTGGAAATATATTATTACACCCATTAATTATTATATTTAATATTATGATTTTATGCATTTTATTTCAAATCTGTATTATGATTAGAATGAAACAATTTTACAAATTGATTAAGAAACAAATGAAAGAAGGTGAAAAAATAATTTCAGGTATTATTAGAAGGAAGGTTACCTCTGACTTAACTGACCTGGTAATAGAAAATGGTGCATCTGGAACAACTGATTCAGAGCGTGTATAGCTGGGCCATGAATGAAGTATGAATGTATATATAATATTATATGATAAATTATATTTAGGGGGAATATTGTAAGAAATTAATTCAGCATAAAACAGACGTCTGTATCTTTTCATATCAGTGTCTCCTCTAAAATGACAAGTAAAGTCACTGAGCTAGTACAATTTTTAACTTTGCGTGTGTACGATGGCTTTGAAAAACAGGTGTTAAAGATGAACCATGGTATATTCATGTCTAAGAGGTCAGCAGGTCATAAGCTTCTTTTAAGAATAGCAAATTGGAATGTAAAAAGATATTGGTATGCAGTAGAGCAAAGAAAGTATATGTCTTTTATAAAGAAAATCATGTCTAATCTATAATATAGTTAGTTGGATAATTATTTCATATAATTAATTTATTAGTTAGGAATAGTGTGTGATAAGTTTAGTATCAATTATTGTTGGTTATATGCATTTATGTGATCAATTGTCCCTTTCTAAAGATATGTGAAGCCATTGTATATCATGTAACAGTATCATGTATTTCTGTCGTCTAAGAGGTTTGAAGATAACGTCACACTAAGAGTTATAAGTATAGAAGGTTTACAAATATAGAAACTAAGACTTATAAGTAGAGATGAGCGAATCGAACCAGGCGAACCGGAATTCGATACGAATTTCAGGAAAAATTCGATTTGCGTCGAATCCGAAATTTTGCCTACTTCGGGTGCGCGAATCGAAATTTTCCCGATCAGCCGGCAAAAGTGTCCCTGCAGAGAGCTCCGCTATTTCTGACATTTCTCTGACAGTTCCTTCACATGTACAGCGGTTGAAACATTGTATCTATTAGTTTCCATTTAGGATACAGATGTTTCAACCGCTGTACATGTGAAGGAGCTGTCAGAGAACTGTCAGAAATAGAGGAACTCTGCACATACACTTTTTGCCGGCTTGGAATTATTCTTATTTTCATCCTACTTCTTCTTCTTCTTCTTCTTCATCCTCATCCTCTTCTTCTTTTGAGGATGAGGATGAGGATGAAGAAGAAGAAGAAGTAGGATGAAAATAAGATTAATTCCAAGCCGGCAAAAAGTGTATCTGCAGAGCTCCTCTAAGTGTATTTGCAGAATGTCATTTATGGAAAAAAATAGATACAATGTTTCAACCGCTGTATGGAGTGAGTGTCCCAGAACTGTCAGAAATAGTCTATTTCTGACAGTTCTATGACATTCCCTCCATACAGCGGTTGAAACCGCTGTATGGAGTGAATGTCCCAGAACTGTCAGAAATAGACAGAAACTGTCACAGAACTGTCCTTCTTCTCATCCTTCTCCTTCTTCTCATCCTTCTTCTCATCCTTCTCCTTCTTCTCATCCTTTTCCTTCTTCTCATCCTTCTCCTTCTTCTCATCCTTCTCCTTCTTCTCATCCTTCTTCTCATCCTTCTCCTTCTTCTCATCCTTCTCCTTCTTCTCATCCTTCTCCTTCTTCTCATCCTTCTCCTTCTTCTCATCCTTCTCCTTCTCCTTCTTCTCATCCTTCTCCTTCTCCTTCTTCTCATCCTTCTCCTTCTCCATCTTCTCATCCTTCTCCTTCTTCTCATCCTTCTCCTTCTGCTTCTCCTTCTCCTTCTTCTCATCCTTCTCCTTCTTCTCATCCTTCTCCTTCTTCTCATCCTTCTCCTTCTTCTCATCCTTCTTCTCATCCTTCTCCTTCTTCTCATCCTTCTTCTCATCCTTCTCCTTCTTCTCATCCTTCTCCTTCTTCTCATCCTTCTTCTCATCCTTCTCCTTCTTCTCATCCTTCTTCTCATCCTTCTTCTCATCCTTCTCCTTCTCCTTCTTCTCATCCTTCTCCTTCTCCTTCTTCTCATCCTTCTCCTTCTTCTCATCCTTCTTCTCATCCTTCTCCTTCTTCTCATCCTTCTTCTCATCCTTCTTCTCATCCTTCTCCTTCTTCTCATCCTTCTTCTCATCCTTCTTCTCATCCTTCTCCTTCTTCTCATCCTTCTCCTTCTCCTTCTTCTCATCCTTCTCCTTCTTCTCATCCTTCTCCTTCTTCTCATCCTTCTCCTTCTCCTTCTTCTCATCCTTCTCCTTCTCCTTCTTCTCATCCTTCTCCTTCTCCATCTTCTCATCCTTCTCCTTCTTCTCATCCTTCTCCTTCTCCTTCTTCTCATCCTTCTCCTTCTCCTTCTTCTCATCCTTCTCCTTCTCCTTCTCCTTCTTCTCATCCTTCTCCTTCTTCTCATCCTTCTCCTTCTTCTCATCCTTCTCCTTCTCCTCATCCTTCTCCTTCTCCTTCTCCTTCTTCTCATCCTTCTCCTTCTTCTCATCCTTCTCCTTCTCCTTCCTCATCTCCAAGGGCATTTAAATTAAAGGTACAGTGTTCTGCACTAATTTAAAGGCTCTCTGAAGCCTAGAAACCCTTTTTATAAGTCATCTTTGTAGCGAATAAATTCGCATCGAATCAAATTTCTTCCTGAAATTCGCCGAATCAGCCGAATCGAATTTTTGAATACTTCGCTCATCTCTACTTATAAGTATAGAAGGTTTACAAATATGGACACTAAGAGTTATAAGTATAAATGATGTACAAAAAAGGCTTTTACTTATTTAGCTCACACTGAATTAGGAAATAACTGTTTAGTGGGTTGGTCTGGTAAAATATATATAAGATGTGCCTTAGAGATAGAGAGACACATACACACACTCACAGACACACATCAATACATTATACAGCTGACACATACTGACATTTTTGTTTTCTTAAGGCCTACAAAGCCTTGATACACCTGTTGTCTTCCTTGCCAAGACTGAAACACTTGTCATAGAACAGACAAGAGATTAGACATTTCTCCAAAGCTTATTTCTTTTTCCATAATCTACAACTTTTGTTATATTTTACTCTGTATTTTATTTTATCTTTTGTATTCATTTTATGTTGATGCCAAGTGTGAATTAAATAAAAGTCACACTGTTTTAAATCAGCCTGGCACTAGAACACTTTACCTCAAACGCCTAAGACAGACACTTAAATAATATAAGTGTCAAGATATTAAACAAGGGTCAACCAGTTATTAAGTCCAAAGGTTCACATACTTTTTCCTCCCTGCAGTGTGAATGTTTACATGTTATGTGCAATTAAACCATGGCAACATCTAATGTTTGTGTAGTATTATGTTCAGCAGACTGTGTTCTTCTATTGTTGTGACTTAGATGACGTTCAGAGCACATTTTATGCCCAATTCATGCAAAACTCCACTTAATCCCAAGGGGTTCACATACTTTTTCTTGCAACTGTATCTATTCTGAACATGGTGGTTTGCTGAATTTTTTTTGTCTGTTTTTCTCCTCTTTTATTTTATAGCCAATATCCAAAATTATCTAAGTTCTTAGTCATTATTTTTCTAATCTTCATCTTGTTTGAAAGATTGTTGTATTGTGTCACCTGCATCTGTGTGCTCAGCCCTAAATTCACTGTATTTTCTGCATGAGACTGCATCCAGAAAATCATTTGCCTGCCAGAGAATGGGACAAGTATGATTGAGTAAAGATCAGATTATCAGTGTAAGATAGCAGATCTGCCAGACAGGAATCTGTGTGTATGTATAATTACCTAGCAGACCAGTAAACTTACAAACTGCAAAGTGGTGGCAATCTATTCCAAGTCATGGGTCTGATGTATGTGGGGATGTATGTAGCCAAACTTTACCATTTTGGGCAGAATGGTTTAGCTGAAAACCAGAGAGAAGAGTACTGTGGATAGATGCATTGGCTACCCTTGATGACACTTACCTGATGACGTGTTAAGCTTGCTGCACATTTTGTAGCAGATTTTCATAGGTGGTGGTTGGTGCTTATTTGCACAATCTGAGTTGTTGGTAAAGGAATTTTAATACATATGGGCTTTATAAGACTTGTTTGCACTTTGTCAGCCCTTTATGTGATTTCATATCACTATACTTTATTTTTATTGTGATATTATACTGCACTTTAGAATTGATGTATTTATATTTATGTTGATTTTGCACTTTATATAGATATGTGATAAATTGTTGCAGTGAACAATATAAAAAAATATATATATAATGTGGGAAAGTAGTGGCATATTCAAAATTAACAAGTGCTGTATGGCCTCAATCTTTACCCCTGGTAATTCTGGCCTATAAAATGTGATTTTAAGTTCCCAATCCCTCAAAACATTATTATCCTTTGTCTCAAGGAGAATCATTTTTGGGTTTATAGAAGGAGCCTGTCTGCTTTCTCCCTCTTGAATGGCCTATCCAAAAAGGAAATAGAGGCGTAGCTTGAAGCTTGTAGGGCCCCCAAAGGTTGACCTGGGGCCCCCCACTACCTTCCACCACACGCCAAGATATGATAGCTGTATGGTGGCTGTCTCTCTCTTCTCTCTCTTGCCATCTGCACGTGCACACAAGGTGGCAGGTTTGCATGTAAAAGAGGAAACTCAGCAGGCCCATTAACTTCCAGATCCACGTACAAGCCCACCGCTTTCACCTAGCAGCTCACAGTGTGGCCTGCCTGCCCCCACGTGCACGTGCAGAACTGAGCAGGGGCAGGAGGGGGGTACTGTACTGGGCTGGTGGGGGGCTGATCAGAGGGTGTGCCACTACAGATAGCACACCTTTCTTTTTTTGTTGACCTCTCTCATGGCCAGGCTGCAGTGATATGGAGGTGCAGGATATTAGGGAAAAGTAACATCCCCTTTCCTGGTAATGACACATTCCCTCCTGCCTCCTCTTGGTATTGACAGATGACCCCTCCTTCAAGAGACCCCCACATCAGCTAATCATAGATGACCCCCTCCTCCTGAAGACAGATGACTTCCCCTCCTGGTAATGGCACATGTCCCCCCACCAGGAAATGACAGCTGCCCCCCCCCCACCAGGTAATGACAGATGACCCCTCCCACCAGGTAATGACAAATGACACCCCCCACCAGGTAATGACAAATTACTTATTTCCCCCAACAGACAATGACAGGTGGCCTCCTTCCCCCCACCAGGTAAGGACAGATCACCCCCTCCCTTACCAGTTAATGACAGATGACCATCCTGGGTAATGACAGATGACCCACTTTCCCCACCAGGTAATAACGGATGTCCCCCCATCTCCCCCACCAGGTAATGACAGATGACCCCCCCCCCCCCCCACCAGGTGCTTGTTTTCTATATGTTTAAATACTTACAGACCTTCCCAGGTCCAAAATTAATATTGAGCAAAATTATTTTCAGCCTCCACAACAGTCCCATTTTCTCATGTTGGCCCATGGGAAAATAGGTTCCCCCCTCTTGATCAGAGTCTGTGCAAAATTAGAGAAATATGATTTTTTGATAGAGAATTCAGGAAAATATCTCTACCACTGTGTTTTCATTTATCATTCCCAAGCATTAGAGAAAATCTGGACATAGAGTATCAAGCACCAAGCATACCCTCATTGCTTGTACACAAAATATTATTTTTCTTCCATTTGTAAAGATTGTAAAGATTTTGCTTTTTGCAGCCAGTAAGATGACATATCTTAACCCCTTGTCCTTCAGAGGATTTACCCCCCCCCCCCCCTTCCTGACCAAGCCATTTCTTGCAATAAGGCACTGCGTTACTTTAACTGACAATTGCGCGGTCATGCAATGCTGCACCCAAAATAAATGTACGTCCCTTTTTTCCCACAAATAGACATTTCTTTTGGTGGTATTTGATCACCTCTGAATTTTTTATTTTTTGTGCTATAAAAAAAAAGACTGTCAATTTTAAGAAAAAAAAAACAATATTTTTTACTGTTTGCTATAAAACATATCCAGTCTCCTATATGTTTTTGGCAGCGAGAATCACTATAGCCAAATATTGGTAAGAGTTGGTGGTCCCGCTTGACTATGTCAAGGTTACATTAAACTGGATTATGGTCACTAATAGACTCACCTGCATTCTTCAATATTGGGAAATGTGAAAGAATCTGATATCCATGGATCCGCTATATCACGGTTCCTTAGAAGCCTTGAGTAAACCCTCGTTTATACCTTTGTTCTTCTTTTCCTTTCCTTTTTTTCTTTTTCTCCTTTGTTCTTCTTTTCTTTTCACAGTACAGAAATTGAAAGTGGAGGTCTCTGGTACCTCTTAAGGCTTTTGGTCCACTCATAATCTCAGAACAACTTTGCAATCCTTCCCCTTTCCCCCCTTTCTTCCATCCCCTGCCCCTGTTCTTCTTCCCCAACTTGCGGTTGTTGCTACCGTTTTTTATATTGTTATTGATCTATGTTGCTTTATCATTACCAGGTTATCTCTGTCTGGCCTTTAATGGGCTGGGTTAGTCCTTTTGCATTTATAGTTGATTGTCATTACCTCCAACAATGATATAATCTGCATCTGAATCCATAAGTATCTTTCCTGTTTGTATATTTGACAATGAGTCATGTCTTAAAGTGTTACTAAACCCAGGACCCTGCACTCACTATATCCGCTCTCCCCGGACCCCGCATTCACTATATCCGCTCTCCCCGGACCCCGCATTCACTATATCCGCTCTCCCCGGACCCCGCATTCACTATATTTGGTCTCCCTGGACCCCGCATTCACTATATCCGCTCTCCCCGGACCCCGCATTCACTATATCCGCTCTCCCCGGACCCCGCATTCACTATATCCGGTCTCGCCGGACCCTGCATTCATTATATCCGCTCTCCCCGGACCCTGCATTCACTATATCCGCTCTCCCCGGACCCCGCATTCACTATATCCGCTCTCCCTGGACCCCGCATTCACTATATCCGGTCTCCCCGGACCCTGCATACACTATATCCACTCTCCCCGGCCCCAACATTCACTATATCTGGTCTCCCCAGACCCTGCACTCACTATATCTGGTCTCCCCGGACCCTGCATTCACTATATCTGGTCTCCCCCGACTCTGCATTCACTATATCCACTCTCCCCGGACCCCGCATTCATTATATCCGCTCTCCCTGGACCCCGCATTCACTATATCCGGTCTCCCCGGACCCCGCATTCACTATATCTGGTCTCCCCGGACCCTGCATTCACTATATCCACTCTCCCTGGACCCCGCATTCACTATATCCAGTCTCCCCGGACCCTGCATTCACTATATCCACTCTCCCTGGACCCCGCATTCATTATATCCGCTCTCCCTGGACCCCGCATTCACTATATCCGGTCTCCCCGGACCCCGCATTCACTATATCTGGTCTCCCCGGACCCCGCATTCACTATATCCGGTCTCCCCGGACCCTGCATTCACTATATCCACTCTCCCCGGCCCCAAAATTCACTATATCTGGTCTCCCCGGACCCTGCATTCACTATATCCGCTCTTCCCGGACCCTGCATTCACTATATCCGCTCTCCCCGGACCCTGCATTCACTATATCCGGTCTCCCTGGACCCTGCACTCCCTATATCCGCTCTCCCTGGTCCCTGCATTCACTATATCCGGTCTTCCTGGACCCTGCACTCACTATATCCGCTCTCCCCGAACCTCGCATTCACTATATCCGGTCTTCCTGGACCCTGCATTCACTATATCCGCTCTCCCTGGTCGCTGCACTTACTATATCCGGTCTCCCTGGACCCCGCATTCACTATATCCGATCTCCTATAGTACAATTATTTTAGTAAATATAAACTGCTAAATCCCTTTTCTCATCAGCAGTATATAGCAGTCTTGTGACTTCTGTCAGTGTCCAGCAGAGCATGGGTTAAAATTGTAGGGGGAGTTTTCTTTCTGCTCTAGGAGGATGTAGAACCCCTGACCCCTGTCTGGACAGTGCTGATTGGCCCGGTGCTGATCACATGCACTCTCCCAAGAACAATAAAAAAAACCTCTCTAGCAATACATACCAAACTAAGCATGTGCATGCCTACGGTTCAGTCTGGAGATAAGTGGTGGTCCCTTGAAAAAGGAGAGTAACAGACAAGAAAGGATGAAATGGCCTTTTTGCACAATGCAGAGAATTAACCCCACAGTGAGTATAACAAGCATGCTTTAACCATTTGCCGCCTGCCCTATGGCCGAATGGCGGGCGGCAAATGTCATCAGCATTCCGGGTGGACGCCATATGGCGTCCTCCCGCACATGCACAGATTGCGCTCCTGCAGAGCGGCGCAGCGGCGCGATCTGTCACCGGCCGTGTACCTCGGACACGGCCAATGACAGATCTGAGTATCGGCCCCGTTGCCGGTACCATGTGACCTGATGTGACCAATCACAGCAGGTCACATGGCAGTTGTATACAATGGATGGCTTCATTCATGCCATCCATTGTATACTAGTGTCTAGCTGTGAATGGTCACAGCTAATCACATGCACATGTCATTTGATTAGCTGTGGCCAAATCACAGCTAAGCACAAAAAAAAAAAAAAACCTGAATGAATCGATGTCATTCAGGTAAATGCTTGCTTATAGCAAAGTAATTCTTTGCTATAAGCAAATTGTGTAAAAAAAAAAAAATACTGATCACTTCCCCAAAGTACTATGGGAACATTGTACTACTTTGGTCATGAAATTTGTAAAAAAAATCTTAAAAAAAAGAAAACAAATTTAATAAAAAAATAAAAAATAATAAAAAAAAAAAATATATATATATTTTTTTTTCATACTGTCACCAGTCAGTGTCCCTGATCACCGCCATGCCAGTTATATGATGACGCTGTACTGCACTGGTGACAGTATGTAAAAAAAAAATAGTGAAACTAATTTTTTTAATTTTTTAGTTTTCCGAAAAATTATGACAAAAAAAATACAACTTCAAAAAACTCGCCATGCCTCTTATGAAGTACGTCAGACTGTCTACTCTGCAAAAAGGGGTCATTTAGGGGATATCTGTACTGTTCTGATATTTGGGGGATATCTGTACTGTCCTGACATTTGGGGGATATCTGTACTGTTTTGACATTTGGGGGATATCTGTACTGTCCTGACATTTGGGGGATATCTGTACTGTTCTGACATTTGGGGGATATCTGTACTGTCCTGACATTTGGGGGATATCTGTACTGTCCTGACATTTGGGGGATATCTGTACTGTTCTGACATTTGGGGGATATCTGTACTGTCCTGACATTTGGGGGATATCTGTACTGTTCTGACATTTGGGGGATATCTGTACTGTGCTGACATTTGGGGAATATCTGTACTGTCCTGACATTTGGGGGATATCTGTACTGTTCTGATATTTGGGGGATATCTGTACTGTCCTGACATTTGGGGGGATATCTGTACTGTTCTGACATTTGGGGGATATCTGTACTGTCCTGACATTTGGGGGATATCTGTACTGTCCTGACATTTGGGGGATATCTGTACTGTTCTGACATTTGGGGGATATCTGTACTGTGCTGACATTTGGGGAATATCTGTACTGTTCTGACATTTGGGGGATATCTGTACTGTGCTGACATTTGGGGGATATCTGTACTGTTCTGACATTTGGGGAATATCTGTACTGTTCTGACATTTGGGGGATATCTGTACTGTTCTGACATTTGGGGGATATCTGTACTGTTCTGACATTCTTGGACCTCAAGAAATGAGATTGGCCATCAGTACTTCAGGATTGATCAATATTCAGATCTATACCATAGTTTGTGAACTCTGTAACTTTCCTACAAACTAAATAACACATCCTAATTTGGGTTATTTTCACCAAAGACATGTAGCAGAATACATCTCGGCCTACAATTATTTATTTGCAAACTTTTATAACAGAAACAAAGAAAAACTTTTTTTTTTTCTAAATTTTTGGTCTTTTTTTGTTAATTTAGCAAAAAATAAAAACCCCAGCGGTGATTAAATACCACTAAAAGAAAGCTCTAGTTGTGTGAAGAAAATGCTAAAATTTTAGTTTGGGTACAATGTTGTATGACTGCGCAATTGTCATTTAAAGTGTGAGAGCGCTGAAACCTGAAAACTGGCCTGGGCAGGAAGGTGTAAAATTGCCCGGTATTGGATTGGTTACTGCATCTACAGACTGATTTTACTGTTGTGGGTTTAGTAACACTTCAATTGCCACTTGGATGTGGAATTCTGCATTACTATGATATCAGTTATTTGTGTACTGACGTCAGCTAGTCTGTTTTAGTTGTTTTTTTGCACTTTCCTAATAAAAAACATTGACATATAAAACATATCCAGTAAAAAAATGTAAAAAATCTAATTTTGTCAAAAATGTCAGCCAAAAAGTATTCTGCTCCGTGTCTTTGCTAAAAAAAATCCCAATACGTGGAAATGAATTGGTTTACGCGAAAGTTATAGCGTTTACAAATGGCGGTATAGATACTGGAATTGTATTTGTATGTTTTTATATTAGTAATGGCAGCGATCAGTGACTTATAGTGGGGCTGCAGGACTGAGGCAGACATTCTGACACTGGGTGGGAACTGACTAACTGTCACTGACATCCCCAGTGACACCAATACAGTGATCAGTGCTAATAAAAAACACTGACACTGTACTAATGGCACTGACAGGAAGGGGTTGACATTTGGGGCGCTCAAAGGGTTAACTGTGTGCTGTGCTTTACTGTGTGTGCTGTACTAGGGAAACATGCTGCTGTGTATTTCTCTGCTGTGCAGAGAAGTACACAGCAGCATGTTACTGCTGGCAGGAGAGAGACCTGTGTTGTTTACATACAGTCACTCTGCCTTGGCGATCACCGGGTGCTGGCGGGGAATCTCCGTCCGGGACCCAGTGATTGACATCTGTAGCCATCAATCTGTAGCTACCGAGACATGCAAAATCACATACTGTATATATACGTGATTTTGCACAGCCCTGCCGCCCCGTAGCAGTAGTTCTGCTATATGCTATAGGGCGGCGGGAAAGCAGTCAATACAATACTAAAACCTAAGCATTCTCAGAAGCTACCATTTTTATTATTATTATTTACACAGTGCATATGAAGGTACAACGTGTCAGTTATATCACAAAATAAATTTTCTTGTATTCAAAGTGCTAAAGGCAGATCACTATTTTTGGGCACCTCTCAACCCACCTCCAAAGTCTTTTTATATAATTATTGGTCATGCAGCATCCATATAATCAATAAATACACGGTTATTGCTGGCATATATGTATTTTTAACATCTCACCTAAGTTACAAGCACATGCAGTATACTGTACACACTACACATGTCTTGAAATGGAGGGCTTGATCTGATTTTGTAAGACAGTACGGTCATATGTTCAGTATATTCTGTAGGATAAGGATTACATCTAGTCTTTCTGTAAAGTTTTTGGATTGGTCTAATAAATAATCTTGTGAGTGCAGGCATAACCTTTGATTCCTACTGCATTAAATGGTATTGTAATTGCCTTGTCTGCCCTTACAGGCATAGTGCGATTTGTTAAACAACATGCTTTGGATCTTATAAGAGAGGTGACTTTCATGGATCCCATCTTAATTGATCTTCTGAGTCAGAAACTGCTAAGAAAAGATCAATATGACAAGCTCTGTAGTAATACCACCACCCAGAAGGGGATGAGAGAGCTCTACAAATTTGTTACTGACTGGGATGATGGCAGCAAGGTAAAATTTTACGAGTCACTAATGAAACATAACAATCAGCTCATCAAATACCTGGAACATCAAGACAAACTGCCAACCCTACGTGAGTTGTAAATTATATTCATTTCATATGCAGAATGTTTTAAATCATATTACATTGTATGTTCTCCACAAAAATTATTCCGATTTCAACCATTTTAAAGCACAAGCCTAAACAGGAAAGAAAACATCGTACCCATTATTTTTTTCAGTGACACTATGGTTCTGAGGTTGTTATATATCAGACACTTGCCCACTGTACCAGCTTTATTGCCTGTACAAGGGCCAGACTAAAGAGGAGGCAAAGATGGCCAAGGAGAGGATGAGAGGGATTATATTTCACTTTCTGTCTCAATCTTACTGGGAGAAATAAGGAACCAATAGTCACTGAAAGAGAAGGATCAGGACCCGAAGGTTAGGTTACCGGTGATCAATTTCCTATGGCAGTGCTTTAGGTTAAAATGTAGACACTCCACCCCTTACCATCCTCAAACAAATTGGTTTTGCGAGAGGTTCATTGGCACCCTCAAGACTAGTGATGAGGGACTGTTTGGTTCAGCAGGGGTTTGCCAAACTTCAAAGAAATTCGGATGCAGAACCCGAACCCCAGTTAAATCCATGGGAGCCAAATCTGTCAAATAAAAATGCCATTTTCTTTACCTTTCCCCAGACCTTCTTTATGCAACTCCATGGAGCATCTTTTACTTTTATCTGGCATGATAAATACCCTAGATTGGCAGGCGATATCTTATGTAGGCATAAGATGGTGGGGTGGGTCTCCCTGACGTGACTTTATATTATAGAGCCATGGCTATGGTGCACATTCTAAACTGGCAGCATTATGTCCCGACTAAATTGTGGGTTTCATTAGAGAAAACAGTGGTGGGGAGGAATCTAGCAGGTGCCCCATGGATCCCGACGGCTTACAGAGGACTTTCTGACTGGACTTCACCCCTGACTTGTGCCACGTTGGCAGTTTGGGATAGACTGAATGGGTCCAGATTGTATGCTCCTGGGACATCCCCACTAGCTCCACTGGAAGGTTATCCTTGGTTCCCTCTGGGAGAGGATCTTGGATTCTTCCGCTCTTGGGGAGTGGATGATGATTTTTCCTGTGCTAAGTTTGCTCCTCAGGGTATCCCCCTGCCTATCCATGTTTTACAATCTAAATATGGGACTTTTCACCTTGCGAATTGGAGGCACCGTCAACTGGCTAATTTCTTAACTGGGTTGAACCCTAAGCCGTGACCTAGATATGCCCTTATTCCATATGAATCTATGTGCAATAAACTCCCCAATTCTACACATTTATTATCCCCAATGTATAAATTAGTTTTGAGTACGCATTCGATGTTGGTTCTGTATTACATAAGGAAATGGGAGAAGGAATTGGATTTGGAACTTTCCCCTCCACAGATACATAGGATTATTACGTTGACGCATACCTCCTCCATCAGCTCCCGTATTGAGGAGTCTTCTTATAAAGTTCTCACTCAATGGTGTAAAACCCCATCCTGTTTAGCGCAGATATTCCCTACTGCCAATGCTGGAGAGGCTGTGATCAGCATGGTACCTTTCTTCACCATTGGTGGACCTGCCCCCAAAATTGCGGCCTTTTGGGATGCAATCATTGCTTGGATCCAGAAACTGACATTAAGCCATAGAGAGATCTCCCCTCTGCCTCCTCTTTCATGTGACTACTTCTTCTATGAAGTTATATAAGAAAAGCGTCACTTATCTATTGAATGCAGCTAAATCCTTAATTCCCAGGTTTTGGAAACAATCTGCTTGCCCAACACTCTCTGATTTCAATAGGAAAGTAGATGCACTTATGGAATCTGAGCAATGGGTGCACCTGGTTCAGAATTGGAGGGAGAAATTTAAAGCTGTATGGCAAGGATGGATGTACTACTTAGATATCAGATGACTGATTTCTTTTCTGTAGATCTGATACTTGGTATACCCCTATATTGATGTTTCTACCCACCCGGGTATTGTTTACTGTTTAGTGTTTATTATTTTTTGTGGGCAAGGGATTTGTTTTCCTCTGCCTTCTCTCCCCTATCCCACACACTTTCTACCCCCCCTTCTTTCTTTTTTCTTTCTTTCGTCTCTCTTCTTTTATTTAGAGTACTGGAGTTCCTGGGTACCATTGGTACCCAGATTATGTGCAGCCTATGGTCAATATTTTTGGTTTATATCTGATGCCTTATTTTCTTTTGTCTGTTTGCCTGGCCAATGTGAATGTAATTGATGACACTTTTGTATAATTTGAAAATGTTAATACAGATTGATTATAAAAAATTAAAAAAGCCATTTTCTGAGCTAATAGCCATGGGGTGGGCACTACCCTGGGAAGCATGCACCAATGCAAAAAAAAAAGAACATTTTAAAAATAACATACAGCCAGGAGCAGTGATTTTTTTTTAGCAATGTCATTTACAAAGGAAAAAGAGTTTTAAATTGCTGAAAAATGCAATCACACCCCTCTCCACCCGGCTTTATAAGAAAAAAATGCCTCACAAACCTCAAATGGTCCCTCAAAATACATGGCAGGCCCCTGTGTCACACCAGTGTTTCCTCTCTTTGCTGGGTCTCATGGAGCCCTGCTGTAGACACCCCTATAAGCATGCTTGCAGCAGAGAATACCAGCTTGGTGGGTCCATGCTCTATGCACTGACATGTACAGGGAGCTCGGAAGGGCGACTGCAAGCCATTTCCCTGCTCCACCTTTTAAGATTTTGACTGACAGCCACTTT
Source organism: Staurois parvus (assembly GCF_062004578.1). Lineage (NCBI taxonomy): Eukaryota > Metazoa > Chordata > Amphibia > Anura > Ranidae > Staurois > Staurois parvus. The sequence goes on along the minus strand of NW_028318768.1, from coordinate 277,157 downwards.
ATTAGGTACACCTTGCTAGTGCCAAGAACATTTCCCCCTCACCGTTACACCATCACTAGCCTGAACCATTGATACAAGGCAGGATGGATCCATGCTTTCATGTTGTTTACACCAAATTCTGACCCTACATCTGAATGTCACTGCAACCAGTCTGCCCATTCTCCTCTGACATCAACAAGGCATTTTCTTCCACACAACTGCTGCTCACTGGATATTTTCTCTTTTTCAGACCATTCTCTATAAACTCTAGAGATGGTTGTGTGTAAAAATCCCAGTAGATCAGCAGTTTTTGAAATACTCAGACCAGCCGGTCTGGCACCAACATCCATGCCACGTTCAGAGTCACTTAAGCCCTGGTTCAGACTGAATGCAACTTTGAAATCGTGCTGCTTCACTTGAAGTAGTGCGATTTTGAATCTGCAGATCAGTGCGATTTGTACCTCCGGTTTCACTTTGGCTTGCAACTTAACTTAACAGAAGTCAGTGCAAGTCGCAGTGAAATCGGCAAAAAAAGTAGCGCAAGAACTATTTTTTAAATCACGCTACTTCAAATTGCACTGATTAAGACAGTGCCATAGAAATACATTAGATATGACTTCAGGTGCAATTTGTAAATCGCATGTCACATCTGCAGTCACACCAATGTGAACCAGGGCTAAATCCCCTTTCTTCCCTATTCTGATGCTCGGTTTGAACTTCAGTAAGTTGTCTTCACCATGTCTAGATGCCTAAATGCATTGAGTTGCTGCCATGTGATTGGCTGATTATCAATTTGTATTACCAAGCTATTGAACAGGGGGACCTAATAAAGTGGCCAATGAGTGTATAACACTAAATATTGTGTCATATTTATAGAGCAGTGAATATGAAAATCCAGCAAACATTCACAGGTGGTTAATCATTTCCCTGAAATTTAAAACACATTCACCAACAAGATATGCCCAATAGTGTTTGCATTCCAGTGAGTGTTAAGCAGGCCTGGACTGGCCATAGGGCACACCAGGATTTTGCCTGAATAGGAGGGGTGGCTGGGTGGCTAATAGAGAACCATGCATTTCTCTGTTCCTCTATGTTCCGCCCAGCCTCCCCTCCTATCCATCTCCTGCAGCTCTAGGCTCCTGTATGCTCCCCCATGTCCCCCAATTCCTGCACCACTGCGGGGGATCTGTCAGCATATTCTGTGCCCAGTGCTGACAGTTCCCTGCCCACCACAGACAGGAGAGGAGAGAGACAGCTGCCCATCTGCCTCTCCTCCTCTGTCTGCCCTGCCCACACTTCTCTCCCCCTCTCCCTTTCTTTCTTTCTTTCTTTTTCTTTCTTTCTCTCTTTCTCTCTGTCTCCGGTTTCTCTCCTTTCTGTCTTTCCGTCTCTCTTTCTTTCTTTCTTTCTTTCTTTCTTTCTTTCTTTCTTTCTTTCTTTCTTTCTTTCTTTCTTTCTTTCTTTCTTTCTTTCTTTCTCCCTCTCTCTCTCTCTCTCTCCTGTGTTTCTCTTTTCTTTCTCTCTTCTGTTTCTCTCCTCTCTTTCTCCCTCTCTTTCTTTCTCTCTTTCTCTGTCTCTTCTTTCTTTCTTTCTCTTTCTTTCTCTTTCTTTCTTTCTTTCTTTCTTTTTTTCTTTCTTTCTTTCTTTCTTTCTTTCTTTCTCTCTCTCTCTCTCTCTCTCCCTCTCTCTCTCTCTCTCTGTCTCCTGTGTTTCTCTTTTCTTTCTCTCTCCTGTTTCTCTCCTCTCTTTCTCTTTCTTCCTCTTTCTTTCTCTCTCTCTCTCTCTGTCTCTTCTTTCTTTCTTTCTTTCCTACTGACACTAGTAGCAGAGCTACCCAGATCGCAAATGTCATTCTTGTGGCCAGACCTTGACGTTCCACAACCGGTCTCCGAGGAAAGGGTCCCGGGCTTTGGGCTGCTCAGTCTAAAATGCCTGGGCCTATTTTTTGTCCCAGTCCGGGCATGATGTTAGGGTAAAAGAGTTAGAGTCAGATTAACTATTAGGGATAGGTCATAAGTCATGAATATTTTCAAACTTTATTTATACTTACTTTCAGTGCCAAAAGCCCCACACATTGGACTGAATAGTTATGAAAGCTAAAAATTACCGTTACAGTAAAATGTGTATTGTTTCTAAACATTGTAAGAAAATGCATTTTTTGACAATTAAAGTACAGCCTGCATTCTATTATTTAATATTTGACATTAAAAAAGGAACGAGAAAAAAGTAAAGTTTTATAACAAATTAAAAATGTTTACAACTGGTTTTCCCTTTGACAGAAAAGGAGCACTTTGTGGACAGATATCAGCAGGAACTGATAAAATATATGACACCTATGGTTGAGTCCATTTTACGTCATCTGCAGAAAGAGAGTCTATTGAATAAAAAGGAGTTTGATCAAATATCCACCAAGGATAAGCCTAAGAAAATGGAAATGCTGTACTCCTTTATCAGACACTGGGATAATACACAAAAGAACATTTTTTATAATAAATGTAAGGAATTGAATGGTTCTGTAATCAGTCTCCTGGAAGGGAAAGGCAAGAGGAAATCACTAAAACCATGTAAGTCTCACCACTATTTCACCATCACATTTTTTGTCTTGCAGTGTGCTCAGAGTTCACCATATTGCCAATGGCAACCAGTCAGATTAAAATGAAAGGGAGCCTGGGATTGGTTGTTTGTCTTGTGATTCTGTTTCCTGAAATTATTATTTATTTTTGTTTGTCACTTTTTTAATTGATAAAATAGTAAAATTAAATAGTTAAAGTAGCCTTAAAATATTTGTGGACCTTTACTTTGCAAAACAAAAGAGAAAAGAACAGGAGGTGCCAGCTAACTGCAGTAGTTAAACGCTGTATTTATTGGTATACAATTAAAAACACTCACAGGAGACAGGAACATAAAAAGCTCATCTTTGGAAGGGTATGAAGCCACTCCTCTCCAACCTGCAGGTACCGCCGGTCATTCACCTAGGGAGCCCAGGGTGTAAGCTGGAACAGTGTGAAGCTGTGTGAGCTGGTAAAAAAAATCAAGGACACCATGGAGATGCAGCTGAAACTGTCAAATGCCGCCTGGACCAGGAAGAGTCCACGCTTACCAGTGTGGAACGCACTGATGGAAATTACATTACTGGTATAGGCAGTGGGCTGGATGTGGGACACAGAGAACGCAGGCTAGGTGTTTGGAGCCTCTAGCTCCTTCTACAAGCCTGACTATGCATGCAATAAGTGGAACCTTAAGTCCAGGGGCGGACTGCCCATTTGGAAACTCAGGCACTGCCCGAGGGCTCGGGGTCAGTAGGGGCCCCATGAGATGCCCCTGGTACCTTTTTCATAGGCTTTTTTGAGTTTGGGCAAGGACACAAGGGCCCCATGATCCCCTATTGCCCGGGGGCCCCATGAGTTGTCAGTCCGCCCCTGCTTAAGTAGCAACATGCTGTCATCGTGGGACAAAAAAACCCGACAACATTAAAGGGACAGCAAAGTGATAGCGCTAGACAAAGACTCATCTATTTTAACAGTATATAAGGAGGTATATATAAAAAAATATGTATATAAAAATAAAAGTAAAGGAGTGAACATCTGTTTAACAAAATGTAAAACAAGATAAAATACAATGTTATACAGATTATTATAAGAAGAGCCCTATTTAGGAGGAAATAGACTACGCGAAAATCTCCAAGACACCATGTGTGTATACACATTAGTGTACATATATACACATGCATGTATGTGGTGCGTTGGCTAAGAATATAAATAAGGGATTGATATTATATGGTAAAATCAGAAGTGGTATTGATACTAACTACAAATATCAACAAAGACTGTGGCTCATGCCAAAGGGGCCCCCAAGGGAGAAGGAGAATAGGAACTGTAGGATTCACACAACATATAGACTATAAGGGTCCACTACTATTATTATGTGATGACATGAAGTTAAATGGAAAAGAAGGTATGATGTACTACATATGTAGATAAACTGAATACGGTCAAATTAGAGTACTGTGTGTATCTCGATTTCTTCATTGAGCTCCCCTGGGGCAAGGGTACTGAATGTATATATCCAATGGGTTTCGGATAAGAGTAACTTGAAATGTTCTGCCATGGATGGTAATTTAGGGATGTGTTCTATGACCCATACTTGGAGCCCCGTGGTGGATTTTTGGTGATGTTCTGTGAAATGCCTTGGGACACTGCTTGTCAGACCCAGCTGCTATGAGATGCCTATGTTCAACGCTATGAAGCGTTTCCGTAAAGCTCTGATGGTTCTTCCTACATAGGATAATCCACATGGGCATGTCAAACAGTAAATTACATATTCTGTGGAACAATTGTAGAATTCCTTAATAGGATATGTTTTCCCTTTGATGGTGTAAGTTTTTTGGCCATGTTGGATAAAGGGGCATGTCAGGCATAAAGCCTTTTTGCATTGATACATGCCAATCAAAGGGATGAGTGTGATTTGTGGTTTAACATTTGAGATATGTTTAATCGTACTGGGGGCTATTTTGCTCTTGATGTTTCTAGGTAGATTTGGGTGATGAAACGAATAGGTTGTATGGTTTCTTCTGAGGCTGATTTTTCAGACTTTCAAGCTGGTTTATTTTGATAATGCTGAAAAGCTTCTTGAATACGGGGTGCAGGGTATCCTTTCTCCAAAAATGTTTTTATGGGCGGTAGCAGGGGCAGACTGACAACTCATGGGGCCCCTGGGCAATATGGGATCATGGGGCCCCTGTGTCCTCGCCCACACTCAAACTACACCCAAAAAAGCCTATGAAAGGTACCAGGAGCATGTCATGGGGCCCCTTACTGACCCCAGGCCCTCGGGCAGTGCCCGAGTTTCTGAATGGTCAGTCTGCCCCTGGGCGGTAGCTACAGGCAAAGCGATGTACCCGTATGTTGCTCTGCTCTTCTATGCATGAGCTTGGAACAGCACATGGACTTTATTTCATAATTATTGCGTGCATTTATGGACTTTTTTTATAAATTATAAATTATATATGCACTTTAGAATGAGCACTTTATTCTAATTTTAATGTGATTTATGAGATTTATACTTTGGCACATGTGGGGATATGATTTTATGTAATTCATGCATTTGCAATTTGTTATTAGCACTTTCACATAATTTCTAAGTTATTTTATTATTTGAGAAAATTTTTGCACTTAGGGAGGTGCATCAATATATATATTGGTATATTGATTTTTTTTTGCGAGCAGCCACCCATGATTAGAAGAAATAGATAATACCTAGGTTGGTGGCGCAGGATTAATTATACACATTTTTAACCCTCAAAATGGGTATTACAAAAAAGAATGAGTTGCGGTTGTATTGGTCCAAAGACCCAATTCATCATATGCCCATGCCCTCTGCTGCCATGACCAGGCATAGGTATAAGATGATAATGCGCTTTATGCATTTCAGTGATAACACACTCTGTCATCCTCATGGTGACCCTGATCATTACCAGTTCTACAAAATTCGGCCCCTCATAAACCACCTCACTGAGAATCGCCAGGGCTTCCCCCAACAACTTGAAATACTCGACTTAGAAAAGGGGAGAAAGCCTGCTTGAGAAATTATGAATTGCTCACAGTGAAGTGGAAGGACCAACGGGAGGATTTCCTCCTGTCTTCCATTCACGCAGACATGACCATCCCAATTACCACGGCATCTGATATTGTTGAGAAGCCCCTCTGTATCCATGACTATAACCTTAACATGCGAGGGGAGGACTTCAACGACCAAATGATGAATCCATACCTAGTTTTCCAGGAAGCTCGAAATTGGTACAAAAAGGTGTCTATTTATTTAAATTGGCTATATATAATGCTTTTGTAATTTAGAAAGCAACTGGACGAAGTGGATCCTTCCTAAAATTCCAGGAAGAGGTCACCATGGCTCTTTTGTATCCAGAAGGTGCTGTGGCCCAATTTCCAAATCCAGATGCAGTGAGCTGGCTATATGAGAGGCATTTTCCTGATGTACCCCAACCCAAAGGTCACCCAAAAGAAGATGTGTCTGTAGCAGACACGGAATAAGTCCCTCCTGTCCTGGCCAACCTGGCCAACTACTTCAGTCACTACCACACACTAGTGGAGTATTAGTATAGGGTACAGCACAGCACAATCTAGGGCACATACTCACCATTCTCACACAGGATCTCGAAAGATGTTATATAGTTGGAAAACTGTCTATTGCATTTTGAGAGATCCAAAAATTAGAGGCTGTTACAAAAAAAGTTTAAATAAATAAATAAGTTTTTAAAAATAAAAAATGTAAAAAAATAAAAATAGAAAACCTCCAAAAAAAGTTGTCGTTTTATTGAGTTAATGTTTTATTGTTACTTTGTTTTATTGGTAACTGTTGTTTGCATTATAGGAATACTATTCAGTTGTTGTTTCATTGAGTTAACGTTCTAGTTCTAGTTCTAGTTCTAGTGATACTGTGTTTTATTGCTAACTGTTGTTTGCTTTACAGGAAAACCATTCAGCTATAGCACCAATCTGTTTATTCTGACAGCAACAGGGTCTTGCTTTCAGAATATATCCGTCAGTACGTGCAGGGCTGCTGGATGAGATTTTTCATCCGTAGTTAAAAAAAGAACATACAGTTCATACAGCTCAAGCATGGGGGCCAGGGGTGGTCAGTGGGTGGATTGCCCCTATGCTTTGGCATATATATTTTTAATTTTTTGGCACAGAGTTTTCCTGTTATTGGGTTGATGCGCTATTGTTACTGTGTTTTATTGTTAACCGTTGTTGTTTGCTTTGCAGGAACATCATTCAGCTGCAGCACCAATCTGTCTATTCTGACAGCAACAGGGTATTGCTCTCAGAATTTACGTGAGTGTGTGCAGCGCTGCTGGAGTTAAAAAAAGAACATATATGCCCAAGCATGGGGGCTTGGGGTGGCCAATGGGTGGATCACGTCTATGCTTCGGCATATTTATGTTTTAATTTTTTTTGCCAGAGATTTCTTCATCCACATCAATCAATGTGAATGGAGGACTCTTTTAGGTTCTTTTTTTCATTCAGCCCACAGGCCTTTTCTCTTTTCAGCTGCATAAGGGGCCTGGAGATGCTGTGGCAGTGACTGCAGGGAGGGGTGTGTCAGCAGGAGGAAGAAATACAACAGTACACTGATCTTCCCAGTGAATGGCTATGCAGGAAGGCATGGCAGCACAAGCCTGACCACTGGAGGATAGGCAGTGGTCAGAAAACTGACCACATTGGGAGGAATGTGCTCTCATCCCACCCAATCCCTAGTGTGGTCAGCTTGAAATAGTAAAGTAGGGGGCTGGTAGGATCACCAGGTATTTCACACAAAGGAAGCCATGAAAACAGAAAAGGATGAATAAACAAAACCCTCCCATAGGATGCAGCGCTGCTCAACCAACTATTAAATACAGTGTCATTGTGAAGTCCAGTACAATAAAGTGCTCAGTGCTACTGCTGTTCCCAAAAAAACTGTGACATGTGTAAAGATTCATCCAGTTATTAGGATGATATTCTCATCCGTGCAATCCAGGTGACCCACACTTACCAGATGTAATTGACCCCCTGTATTACCAAACAAGTCAGACACCATTGTTCCCTATGTGGCATCAATTACTCATATTCCACATAAAAAAATAAATTTACCAATGTAAAGGAGAGAAGGGGAAACTTGCTGGAGTAAAAGCCAATGCACTTACATGTGAAAAAACATGGATCACCTGTATAAAGAAGTACCACTGTACTCATATACAGGGTGTGCCCAACTCATTTCATCATCCGTAAAGATCTTCAGAAGCATCCTTGACTTGCTCCTAAGGATGTCCTGGCCCAATGATTGCCAGTCTGTTAGCAAGTATCTTACTAAACAAACCATGGAGCCATGGGCAAAATAAAAAATGACATATATATGATTCAGTCTGTCAATAGCATTAGCCCAGCAGTGTTTGTTTATCCCCGTTTTATTAGGCCTCATGCACACTGGGTGTTTAGCCACAATGTATCCTATCTCAGTGTTTTCCTGTGGATGGAAGGCACAGGTATAGCATTCCATAATTCTGTATTCCAAGAATTCTTCCCATCCCAGTGCATACAGCCTATTTATGAGTACCACTCGGTACAACATCCAGCCCCATCCAGTCACCCCATTTTGCAACCTCTCGTGGAATTTGACAGGCTTGCAAAACTAAAGAACTGCCTGCCTAAATAAATATCCAAAATAAATAAATAGGGTGTGAGCAGGTAAATTGACTGACTTGGGAAGACATGTTGTCATAGGCAAACAGCAGCAGTCTGGAGGGGCTCTTTCTTCTACCCCTGGCCTTTCATCACCTCCTCTCTATGTGTGGCCTGGTGACAAGTAGGGTATCTGCCCATGACCTGCAGCCAGTGCCTTCCTCTCCTATCCATGCTATCCATGCTCTCCTATCCATGCATCTGCCTATCCATGCTCCCACACAAGTCAAGCACTTCACCACTTGGCATGTGGTCCAGGCCATGGTCTTCTCTTCTTCCTTCAGGGAATCACACAGCCAATGATAATGGCAGCCCACATTATCTGGAGTTTACCTCACTCCACCACAAAAAACTTTACTTGTTTGTTTTCTCCATTTCACAGTAAAATTATGTGTAAGGACATACCTTAGCCCTGGAAGGGACTACCTCACACACAGCACATGTTAGGACAGACTTGGATCTCCATTGAGCTGCTTCCACAAGTGACATTAGCATCACAGCGAGAAGCACTTTATGAATCCAAGTCCCAGTGTGTACAGTGAATGCACAGTGGGACTCTTCTCTTCAGGGCCAGTGTACATTGCAGGCGAACATTAGGGATACACCAGTGCCAGTGGTTCACTGTCTAGCATGTGAAATGGTGTTAAAATAGGATACAGGGCTTAACCAGACCATATTGGGTGACCAAATAACCAGTAGGCTGGAAGCTGTTTCATGATTGTAATACGCTGGAACAAACCCCTCCAGGGGTAATGTTTGTGCTTTCTGTCTTAGATGAAAAAAAGTGGTAGTAAAACCCTAAAACACATGTGTCAAACAAAAGGCCCACAAGCCGAATCCAGGCCATTTCATGTTGCCCTCACATCTTTCCTGCAACTGCCCCCCCACCTTATCTCAGCAGTCAGCAGCAGTGAGGACGACAGGACTCCTCCAACAGAATTTGTGCACCTTCGTGCAGGTGCGGATACACTCATCTCTGAAATCCCCCCCCCAGCAGTTTGCAGCAGAGAGAAAGATAGAACTCCTCCTACAGATCCTGTGCCTCTCTGTGCAGCTGAAGCACCCCCTCGTCTCTGCCTCCCCCAATCTCAGCATTCAGCAGACCCCAGCAGCCAACTCAGACCCTCCTGTGGTCCTTAGCCAGACACTGAACCTTTTACAAATTCATACGCAACAGATTGCACATTAGATCAGAGTACAATTATTTGTTTGGTTCTAGTTCTGCCTGTCTCAACTAGGACCAAAAAGCTAACTAAAGTTAATGTAATAAACAGTGCTTGGTAATATTTGTCTGATGATTATCATTTTTCAATAAATTGTACAATAGCTGTACACTTGAATATCTACTTGCCTTTATTTTCCTAGATTTCTACTTTTAGGACTAGTTATTACTTAAGTTTTTACTAAAACTAGTAATAATCAAATTCATAGGCAATTATTTAATAGGATAAAGAATAGATACAATAAATTTACTGTATATCGTCTTACAGATACAATTGGCCCTTTGAGGGGCTGATGCAGCGCACAATGAAACTGAGTTTGGACCCCCTGCCCTAAAAAATACTCTACTTTGTAGACTGAATCCTTGAAAAGTTTTTCTGATGCTGATCCTTATAGAAAGAAAATCGATATCATCTAACCAAGTTTTAGCTTTTTAGGAAGTGCCTTCTGTGGAGGTGGAAAAGAGGAATTTTGATTTACCTGTAAATTACATACCTTGGCGTACAGTAAAAGACACAGGCATAGTGTTCATAGACCCTGGAGATTGGACACTAGCAAAGCATTCAAGGACATGCCCCCAGGACATCTCCCCTATAAACCTACCTCACTCTGAGAATTCTCAGTTTTGGTGCAAGCAATTCAGAGTAATCAAGGACTGGAAATGAGGATGTCCTGAACTGTATTCCAAGATATTAAATTTACAGGTAAGTGAAAATTTATCTTAATCATACAGTAGAGGACACAGGCAAAATATTCATAGACCCTGAGATGTCCCCAAGCAATGAATGAGAAGGGCAGACTACAACTAGGCAAACAGAACTGTGCCAACAGACCCAACAACAGTAAGCGTCAGAAAGGACCCAACTTCAGATTGCCACTACAAGAACCTTGCAGCCTAAAGCTGCATCCACAGAAGATTGGACATCCAGCTGATAAAATATTGAGAAGGTGTGAACAGAAGACCAGGTGGCAGCCTGCACAGCTGGGGTACTGAGGTCTCGTTCCAAATGCCCAGGAAATTCCCACTGATCTGGTGGGATGGGCACGTGAAAACACAGGAATTGATTTGTCCTTAAGAATGTAAGAGTGATCAGATATCTAATCCATCATGCGGTGGAGGACTTGGAAGCAGGCTGTCTCTTGCAAAGTCCTGAGAACAGGACAAATAGGGACAAAAAGAGAATACATTTGTCTGACTGAAGATGTAGCTGTAATATATACTCTAATGGCTCTGGCTACATTTTGGCAATGAAAAGAAACTTCCTTGGGATGATTTGGAGCAGGGCATAAGGATGGAAGGACTATGTTCTTATTAAGGTGGAAGACTGATACCACCGAAGGAAGAAAGGATGGTCTTGGGCATAAAAAAACCTTGTCTGTGAAGAATGAGGAATTGCTTCATACAGGAGAGGGCTGCCAAGTCATTGACTTGTCTGACTGGCATGATAAAATCCAAAAAGGCTACTTTTGCAGGAGAGATTTTCTAGCGGAATATCATTGAAGGGCTCAAAGGGTGGTTTCTTCAGGGCAGAGAGAACCAAATTGATAAATTTAGCTTTTTTTGTTTTAAAGTGTATACCTCAGGAAAAAAAGAGGCAATACATCCAAAAACTTTTTCCAATGCACGATTATTACTTCTGCATAAAAAAATCATTTTTTTCTGCCAAAAATACCTATTACAGATTTCTTTTGGGTTGTAGATCAATCATATTGGGTTGTTGCTGCTGTATGTAAGCCATGCAATTCTGTAAAAGTAAGGTCAATGAATAGATATGCCCCAAGCTTTAAGGCATCCCCCAAGCATGCTATTTAAAAGAACTTTATTCATGTTGCCTTTTCAGCTGCTCTCAAATGGCCTCTCTTCATTAACTTTAAAATATTTTTTTTATACTTGCCGCCAAGTCAGCTCACCACATATAACCTAAGCTTAATTGCCAGTGGTATTTGGATGTTGACCAAACTTTTGATGTCCTTGCCCACATACAGCTTAAGGACATCTCAATATACAGTGTGTGTGAAAAGAATCAACCCCCCCCCCCCTTTAAAATAATCACATTTTGTTCCTATGAAGCCTGAAATGAAGACAGACACAGTTTTTGTTTTATTCATCTGCATTTACTCAGTGCAACTTATAACATCCAAGCGAAAGATATTACACCAGCATGTCAGAAAACAATAGGAAAACTTCAAAAACAGAATAACTGAGTTGGAAAAAGGATCACCCTTTGTGTCAGTATTTTTTGAACCACATTTTGCTTTAATTCCAGACTTTAGTCTGTTTTTGGGATATGTCTCTACTAACTTTGCACATCTAGACTTTGCAATATTTGCCCGTTCTTTTTTTGCAGAACTGCAAGTTCAGGTACATTTGATAATGACCATTTGTGGATTGCAGTCTCCAAGTCATTCCACAGATTTTCAATGTGATTGAAGTCTGGGCTCTGACTAAGCCATTCAAGGACATTCACCCTTTTCTCCTCCAACCACTGTGTAACGGAACCGACCCAGGCTGCACTTGGGTACTTCCATTAGAATACCGCTTCCCCGTCTGAACACCCAACAGACACTACAGCCGACCAAACAAGACTAGACTATACCAGTCTTGAAGTAAACCAAAGTAGACTACTTTATTTGAACACAGATACAAGAGATATACACCCAGGAGGCAATCCCCCCTCCCTGCACAAGGACACAGGGCGGGGCAATCTACACTTAGCAACAAGAGACACACAAGTATTCAAACTTCACACCAGCAGACTGTCCCATCAGGAGGGAGGGCTGCTTGAGACACCCCCCCCCCCCCACTAAGCTAATACACATAAACACATACATCCCATAATAGTTTGCTCCCAAGCAAGACACACAATAGAACAATGGGATGCAACCACATGGCATCAAACAATCAATAACCCCCCACCCCAATATTAGGACAGATCACCCTGTACCCCCAACAGGCACAGGGTGACTCACACATATTAGGGACATGGGAAGATGAGACAGGGGTCTCCCCACCTCTCTAAAGTGAGCTGAGTTCCATGGGCCCCCCACCCAAAGTGATTCCTGTCACACACTATGTGCCCATTTTTGCTGTGTGCTTTGGCTCATTGTCATGTCGGAAGGTAATCCTTCTTCCCATTGACAGCTTTCTGGCAGAGGGCAGCAGATTTTCCTCCAAAATGTGACAATATTTTGCCCCATCCATTTTTTCTTCTATCCTGACAAGTGCTCCAGTCCCTGCTGCAGAGAAACTCCCCATAACAGGAAATTCCCCCTCCATGCTTTACTGTAGAAATGGAGGGATTTGGATGGGGAGCTGGATTGGATTTCCGCCAGACATATCGTATAGTGTTGAGGCCAAATCATTACGGTTCAGTCTCACCTGACAGAACACCTTTTTCCATGTGGCCTCAGAACCTTCAAGGTGCATTTTGGCAAAGCTCAGTGGTGACTGCATGTGGCCTTTCTTGAAGAGCACCTTTTTTTTTGCACTCCTCCCATACAAGCCACATTTGTGGAGAATTTGTGATATTATTGTCACATGCACACCATGACCGCTCTTTGTCATCAATTCCTGACACGGCTTCAGGGTTGCTGGAGGCCTCTTGGTAGCCTCTCTGACCAGTTTCCTCCTGGTTCTTTCTTCCAGTTTGGAGCGACGTCCTGATCCAGGGAGGGTCTGTGCTGTACCAAATACCTTCCACTTAATAATATTATTATTATTATTATACAGGATTTATGGCGCCAACAGTTTGCTCAGCGCTTTACAATATAACTGGAGACAATACAGCAACAATACAGTTCAATACAAGAGGGATAGGAGGGCCCTGATCCTGGGAGCTTACATAATGGTTTGGAAAGCTCCAGGCAACCCTATCTGATGAGACAAAAAAAATCCACCATTCACAAAAAAGGATGTGGATAGAGGAATCTGCCATCCCCCTCCCTGCCTGCTGAATGGGCCGAATTCTGATCCATCTATGGCCACCTTTATCTAAGGGTGCCTAGGCAACAGTAGAAACAGATAAGGCAGAAAGCTTTTGGAGCAGCCTTTAGTCCCTTTCTTCAAGAAGGATTTTGGAATCTGACATGTCAAAATTAGCGCTGCAATTCAGATTTGCCTTGGGACAGCTGAATTAATAAAAATGGGTCTGAATCATACATCACTCATTTTGAAGTAAAATCTACTGGTGACCCCCCTTTCTCCATTACCATAACATTGATCTCCTCTTTACTGCTGATCCGTGCTCCACCCCACTTTTTTTGCTGTTCTAATGATTGCTGACCCCCTGGTCCACTGCAGCCTTTCCCTTGACTAAATACTCTCTGCTCCATTAAACTCTTAAGGTTAAAAAAAAAAATAGACTTCCATGTGCTTTTAGGCATTGATAAATTCATTGAAATTTCTTTGTATCCATCTCCTGACTTGTGCCTGTCTACAACTTTATCCCAGAGATCATTTGACAGTGCATTGCCACTAGAGATGAGCGAATCGAACTTGGCGAAGTGGAATTCGTTTCGAATATTAGGAAAAATTCGATTTGCGCCGAATCCGAAAATTAGCAGACTTCGGATGCGCGAATCAAAATTTTTCCAAAAATGGCGGCGACATGTGTGGCGACGGAGCGGGGATCTCTGGGAAGGCGCGCAGACAAGGCGCGCTGACCCATAATGCATTCATTCATGACATGTGATCGCATTAGCCAATCAGCAGCCAGCCAGCCAGCACTGTGTAATGGTGGAGCTATAAATTGCGGCCATCTTACAATTCTCCATTTGCCTCCGGTCATTCAAGAGAGACAGACCTCTCTGTATTAGGGACAGAGTTAGGGCCACAGATACTTTAGGGACACAGAATCGTTACTTAGGGACACAGAACTGTTACTCAGGGACACAGAACTGTTACTCAGGGACACAGAATTGTTACTCAGGGACAGACACAGAATTGTTACTGAGGGACACAGAATTGTTACTGAGGGACACAGAATTGTTACTGAGGGACACAGAATTGTTACTCAGGGACAGACACAGAATTGTTACTGAGGGACACAGAATTGTTACTGAGGGACACAGAATTGTTACTCAGGGACACAGAATTGTTACTCAGGGACACAGAATTGTTACTCAGGGACACAGAACTGTTACTCAGGGACACAGAATTGTTACTCAGGGACAGACACAGAATTGTTACTGAGGGACACAGAATTGTTACTGAGGGACACAGAATTGCTACTCAGGGACACAGAATTGTTACTCAGGGACACAGAATTGTTACTCAGGGACACAGAACTGTTACTCAGGGACACAGAATTGTTACTCAGGGACACAGAACTGTTACTCAGGGACACAGAATTGTTACTCAGGGACAGACACAGAATTGTTACTGAGGGACACCGAATTGTTACTGAGGGACACAGAATTGTTACTGAGGGACACAGAATTGTTACTGAGGGACACAGAATTGTTACTCAGGGACACAGAATTGTTACTCAGGGACACAGAACTGTTACTCAGGGACACAGAACTGTTACTCAGGGACAGACACAGAATTGTTACTGAGGGACACAGAATTGTTACTGAGGGACACAGAATTGTTACTCAGGGACACAGAACTGTTACTCAGGGACACAGAACTGTTACTCAGGGACAGACACAGAATTGTTACTGAGGGACACAGAATTGTTACTGAGGGACACAGAAATGTTACTGAGGGACACAGAATTGTTACTCAGGGACAGACACAGAATTGTTACTCAGGGACACAGAACCGTTACTCAGGGACACAGAACTGTTACTCAGGGACACAGAACTGTTACTCAGGGACACAGAATTGTTACTCAGGGACAGACACAGAATTGTTACTGAGGGACACAGAATTGTTACTGAGGGACACAGAATTGTTAATCAGGGACAGACACAGAATTGTTACTGAGGGACACAGAATTGTTTCTGAGGGACACAGAATTGTTACTCAGGGATACAGAATTGTTACTCAGGGACACATAACTGTTACTCAGGGACACAGAATTGTTACTCAGGGACACAGAACTGTTACTCAGGGACACAGAATTGTTACTCAGGGACAGACACAGAATTGTTACTGAGGGACACAGAATTGTTACTGAGGGACACAGAATTGTTACTCAGGGACACAGAATTGTTACTCAGGGACACAGAACTGTTACTCAGGGACACAGCATTGTTACTCAGGGACACAGAACTGTTACTCAGGGACACAGAATTGTTACTCAGGGACAGACACAGAATTGTTACTGAGGGACACAGAATTGTTACTGAGGGACACATAATTGTTACTCAGGGACACATAATTGTTACTCAGGGACACAGAACTGTTACTCAGGGACACATAATTGTTACTCAGGGACACAGAATTGTTACTCAGGGACACAGAACTGTTACTCAGGGACACAGAATTGTTACTCAGGGACACAGAACTGTTACTCAGGGACACAGAATTGTTACTCAGGGACAGACACAGAACTGTTACTCAGGGACACAGAATTGTTACTGAGGGACACAGAATTGTTACTGAGGGACACAGAATTGTTACTCAGGGACACAGAATTGTTACTCAGGGACACAGAACTGTTACTCAGGGACACAGAATTGTTACTCAGGGACACAGAACTGTTACTCAGGGACACAGAATTGTTACTCAGGGACAGACACAGAATTGTTACTGAGGGACACAGAATTGTTACTGAGGGACACAGAATTATTACTGAGGGACACAGAATTGTTACTGAGGGACACATAATTGTTACTGAGGGACACATAATTGTTACTCAGGGACACAGAATTGTTACTCAGGGACACAGAACTGTTACTCAGGGACACAGAATTGTTACTCAGGGACAGACACAGAATTGTTAC
Organism: Staurois parvus; assembly: GCF_062004578.1. Taxonomy (NCBI): domain Eukaryota; kingdom Metazoa; phylum Chordata; class Amphibia; order Anura; family Ranidae; genus Staurois; species Staurois parvus. The sequence goes on along the minus strand of NW_028318768.1, from coordinate 260,829 downwards.
TGAGGGACACAGAATTGTTACTGAGGGACACATAATTGTTACTGAGGGACACAGAATTGTTACTCAGGGACAGACACAGAATTGTTACTGAGGGACACAGAATTGTTACTGAGGGACACAGAATTGTTACTCAGGGACACAGAATTGTTACTCAGGGACACATAATTGTTACTCAGGGACACAGAATTGTTACTCAGGGACACAGAACTGTTACTCAGGGACACAGAATTGTTACTCGGGGACAGACACAGAATTGTTACTGAGGGACACAGAATTGTTACTGAGGGACACAGAATTGTTACTGAGGGACACATAATTGTTACTCAGGGACACATAATTGTTACTCAGAGACACAGAACTGTTACTCAGGGACACAGAATTGTTACTCAGGGACACAGAACTGTTACTCAGGGACACAGAACTGTTACTCAGGGACAGACACAGAATTGTTACTGAGGGACACAGAATTGTTACTGAGGGACACAGAATTGTTACTGAGGGACACAGAATTGTTACTCAGGGACACAAAATTGTTACTCAGGGACACAGAACTGTTACTCAGGGACACAGAATCGTTACTCAGGGACACAGAATCGTTACTCAGGGACACAGAATCGTTACTCAGGGACACAGAATTGTTACTCAGGGACACAAAATTGTTACTCAGGGACACAGAACTGTTACTCAGGGACACAGAATCGTTGAATTAAAGAGTATGTCAGACAACACGCAGAGGAGTGGCAGAGAAGGCAATGTTTCAGGAGCGAGCAGACGTGGCAGCAGAGGAAGGGGTCGAGGCAGCACTAGTCGCAGCCAGAGGCCAGTGCTCCCGGTGTCATCCAGCGGTCGTGTCTCCACCGACAACCCTGCCGTCATCGATTGGTTGGCTCGGTCGTCTTCCTCTTCCCAGGTCACCTCTGACACCTACAGCCAACGGTCGGTGGGTACGTCAGACACAACCGTTAGTTGGCATGGCCCGGGAGCAAGCCCACTGAAATCACGTGTCCTCTACCTGCCCCTGTCCTTTGGTGTTCCCTCACCAAGCGAAGTATCGCATGCTGTGGGCTTGGCCCCACTGTACAGTGAGGAAGAGCTAACAGAGGGCGGTCAGGAACCGGGGGAGACATCCGCCTCTTCAGCAGCCAGGCGAAGAAGTACTGGCGAGGAGAGTGGCTCGGTAGCCGGTCTAGAGACAGGTCTGTCTCCTGACCCACACGCAGCCGATGGGGCTAGTAGTGAGGCGGAGACCCTAATTGATGATGATGAGGCTGATCGCACTTGGCAGCCTCGTCGTCATCAGGCTATTGCTTCCGCATCATCAGGAGAAAAGGGTGCCAGCTTGGCAGCGAGCAAAACAGTCGGTGGGTTGCCCAGGAGGCAGCAGGGTCGCAGCAGTGTCAGTGGAGGCAAACGGCCACGGAGTAGAGCACCAGCTCCACTGCTGGTGGGTTCCATTTTGTCATAGGGTGCTGGCAGATTACGGGCCTCCCATTGCTGCTGCCAGGCCCGTAATCTGCCATGGGTCCCTGTACCGCCTCCTCACGCTGCTGCCAGGTCCAGAGTGTGTCATGGGTCCCTGTACGGCCTCCCATTGCTGCTGTCTCCATCGCCACACTCTGCCATGTGCCACTTTCAGGTCTCCTCACACTGCTGGTGGGTTCCATTTTGTCATAGGGTGCTGGCAGATTACGGGCCTCCCATTGCTGCTGCCAGGCCCGTAATCTGCCATGGGCCCCTGTACCGCCTCCTCACGCTGCTGCCAGGTCCAGAGTGTGTCATGGGTCCCTGTACGGCCTCCCATTGCTGCTGTCTCCATCGCCTCACTCTGCCATGTGCCACTTTCAGGTCTTCTCACACTGCTGGTGGGTTCCATTTTGTCATAGGGTGGTGGCAGATTACGGGCCTCCCATTGCTGCTGCCAGGCCCCTAATCTGCCATGGGCCCCTGTACCGCCTCCTCATGCTGCTGCCAGGTCCACAGTGTGTCATGGGTCCCTGTACCGCCTCCCATTGCTGCTGTCTCCATCGCCACACTCTGCCATGTGCCACTTTCAGGTCTCCTCACACTGCTGCTGGGTTCCATTTTGTCATAGGGTGCTGGCAGATTACGGGCCTCCCATTGCTGCTGCCAGGCCCGTAATCTGCCGTGGGCCCCTGTACCGCCTCCTCATGCTGCTGCCAGGTCCAGAGTGTGTCATGGGTCCTTGTACGGCCTCCCATTGCTGCTGCCAGGCCCATAATCTGCCATGGGCCCCCGTACCAACTCCTCATGCTGCTGCCAGGCCCGTAATCTGTCATGGGCCCCTGTACCGCCTCCTCATGCTGCTGCCAGGTCCAGAGTGTGTCATGGGTCCCTGTACGGCCTCCCATTGCTGCTGTCTCCATCGCCACACTCTGCCATGTGCCACTTTCAGGTCTCCTCACACTGCTGGTGGGTTCCATTTTGTCATAGGGTGCTGTATGGCCTCCCATTGCTGCTGCCTCCACCGCCACACTGTGGCTCCACACTCTGGTTTTGGCCCCGTGACTGGCCAAATGAGTGAAGTGTGCGGTGATTCTAAGATCGACGGCACTCATCTGCATGTCATACTGACTGACAGTATTATTTCTCTTCCCCAGCAGACTCCAAGGGCATTTAAATTAAAGGTACAGTGTTCTGCACTAATATAAAGGCTCTCTGAAGCCTAGAAACACCATTTTATAAGTTAAATTCGCAGCGAATATATTCGACTCGAATCAAATTTTTCCACGAATTCGCCGAATCAGTCGAATCGAATTTTTGAATAATTCGCTTATCTCTAATTGCCACCTATAGTTCATTGTTTGTTTTTGTTGCACTTCTATGGACTGAAATGCTCCAGGAAAGCTCTTTTCATGCTGAGCTAATCAAAATGACCACAGCTGATCACAGTTGAAAGTCATATGGATTTGTGTGCCATTGAGAAGGCGATTACAAGTAATTTTTAGAAGGGGGAAATTCTTTTTTCTACTCAGTGATTCTGTTTTTGAATTTTTTACTTTTTTTTTCTGACATGTTGGTGTTATATATTTCACTTGGATGTTATATGTTGCACTGAGTAAATGCAGCTGGATAAAACAAAAACTGTGTCTGTCTTCATTTCAGGCTGCAAAATAACAAAATGTGATTATTTTAATGGGGGGAGGGGCGATTATCTTATATACCCACTGTATATGTGTGTGTTTATGTTATTAGAGTCATCTATGAAATCCAGCTGTTTTTGCACATTTTTAATAAAAGATAAGTTCACAACTCATACAAGGTTCCAATTTCACACAGGGTTTTCCTCACATGGGTTTTACAGCATTTCTCTGCCACAAGACAACTGTTCACTGGCTTACTCAATGCACACGACTACTCTAGTCTCAATCTGCAGGTCCTTGCCTGTCTCCTCCAGATGTACTTCTATCACAAACTCGATGCACCCAGCTAGCAGCACACAGTGATATTGGCTCCTCCATGTCTCCTAAGGGGGGGCTCTCCTGACTCCTGGATCAAGACCTCTTTTGTCTGCCAGAGTGGAGCCTTGAAAACTAGTCATGTCTCTAATAAGAGCCTTGCACACACCTGCACAATCAGTGTGCCAGTTGTTTACAAAACCTGGACCAAAGGTTAAAAGCCCCTCATCCCTCCCAATTCTCTACAAAGCCTCTGGACTGCAGAACCCAATCTAGGAGTCATCAATCCTGAAGAAAACGGCAAAACCTGTTTTCTCCACTAAGGACAGACATCCAGGAGTCCCTCAACTTGCATAAATGAGAATCATGGGTGACATCTAACCCTTCTGACACCGTGAAATGGCACAGCATTGTCAAACCTTTCAGGATTGATGGTCAGGAGAAGAAACAGAGAAACAACTAGTTGTAGTGTAAACTATTTGATTTCTCTTAGCAATACCTATTCCATATAAGTGTGCTATTTGTCTAAACACAAATTTTAAAGCTGTGTATTGATTTGCCTCTTCATCACCATCACCAGTGCCAGATTAAACTCTTTGGAGGCCCCTAGGCAGTCAAAACCTGGAGGCCTTCCTTGCAGGTTTCTGGAGGTTTCTAACACACACACTCTAGTGGGATAACATTGAACTAAGTAGTGTGCATGTTGGCCACTAGATGATTACCATCACTGCTGTACATTACATGTACGCAGGTTGCACCAATTGTTTTTACAAACTGACAGTTGAAAGAAGACAAGCTTTTAAAATACAAACTGTAATGTGAACCTGTTGCCTATGTTTTATGTATTTTAAGCTGTTATTGGGTATATTACATTAATTATTTTCTGAGTCTTTATTGTAAAGTTTTCTTTCCTTTGCGTTGATTCATTTTTTCTATACCTTGTAAACAATTTAACAAAGTTTCATTGTAATTTTCTATCATGATCAAATCGATTGTATTTTGATGCCATGTCACATAGCCCCAATAACAGCGTGGGTTCTTTATACAGGTGCCTACCCTGCTTATTTGTTAATCCAGCACTGACAATAACCATTGAACCATCCAAATTCCTAAGCACCTGAGGTTTGAAATGTGTTGCTATCAGATCTGATGTTTTGCATAGCCTGAGCTGTATATAGATGACTTGGAAGTTTTTTTTTTTTTTAACTTTTAGAGTTACTATCTACAATTTGCCTAAAACTAAAAAATAAGGAAACATGTAAAACACTGAACTAGCTTAAATCGACAAATTGACAAAAAGACAAAGACAGGAGTATGTATTAAAACCACTCAATGACCAATTTTGACCTGTGGAGTCCAGAAAAATCATTGTCACCAGTAGAGCTAAGGAATAAGCCAGGCAAGCAGAAGGCCTGAAGGCAGCTACCAACCTAAACAGCTTACAGGAGAGGAGCAGTAAGTACTTTTACACCTCCTGAGAAGGGGAGAGGGCATTTGGGTGGGAAACCTGACTAGCCCCTATCTGGACTGTGCATTTGAGGTGACAGAATCTGGGTCCCCTTATCCAGGGAAAAGCTCTCGGATTGCTGGACAGAGGAGGACTACGTGGGATTTGGCATGGTACACCAGGAGAGGCTGGAGAGCTCTCCTAGAAGAGAAAACCCTTCTTTTGGACTTGTACATAGTTGCTAGGAAGTTGGGTATCCCTTAACCCCACCCAAGTTTGTTACTCCTAATAAAATCCCCCCAAAAAACAAGTTCAAGGACTGTTCTCTGTCTCTGGAGTGCAAGTTTGGAAGGAAATGCATGTTGTCTATCTGTGCAAGACTATATGGGTACCCAAATCTTCAGCAACTCCTAGGGGGGTAGTGCTATATATAGTTTCAAATTCTGGAGTATCTCACATATATCCCTAATGCCTATACAAGTTTCTAAAAAATAAAACAACATAAAAACAACACTTCTAGACGGATTATTGAAAGAAATGAGTGAATAAACTGTGTGCCTGGCTGCGGGTCGAAGATTTTTGGGAAGCCTGGACAGTATTCTAGCATCTTTTTACAGTAGTAGCGCTACAAAACAAAAATATTAACGATATTTTCTTTATATTTTTCAGACCACTTTGTGGACAGACATTGTCAGGAGCTGACACATTGGGTGTATGAATTGCAGCCCACCTTTGATGGTCTTCTGAAACAAAATCTCCTGACAAAAGGGCAATATGACTCCATATCTAGCAAAGCAACTCCTCAGAAGAAGATGAAAAAACTGTACCGTTTAGTCAGAGGCTGGGATGTTGGCGACAAGGATGAGCTATATGATTTGCTAGGAAAATATAACAGACTGCTCATTAGAGACCTGGAATACAAGGACATGGAGTGGCCCCTACTATCTAGTAAGTTTCACTGATATTTTGAAGAGAATTGTCATGGTTTGGGGTTAGTTTTATTTTATTTTTACATTTTTAAACAGACATTTTATATCTGTTTGTACTATTTATATAAAATAGTAAATGTATTTAAAATTAAAGTGCTTATAAAGTCAGATTTTTTTTACTTTAGTGCATTTTATGCGTAAAGGTAAAAAAAAAAAAAGCAAGCCACCAGCCCCCACTAAACACTTACCTAAACTCAACCTCCCTCCCTCCCTGTGCTTGAGAGTAGAGGCTCTTTTGGCTCTCTTCATTTTCATTGACCTTTATTTTTTTTTTTTCTTCAAGTACTTATATAGCGCCATCAATTTACGCAGCACTTTACATATATATTGTACATTCTCATCAGTCCCCGCCCCCGAGGAGCGTACAATCTAATGTTCCTAACTCACATTCATACATACACATACTAGGGACAATATAGACAGGAGCCAATTCACCTACCAGCATGTCTTTGGAGAGTGGGAGGAAACCGGAGGAATCCCACGCAGGCACAGGGAGAACATGCAAACTCCAGGCAGGTGGTGCTGTGGCTGGGATTCGAACCAATGACCCTACAGTGGCTAAATGGTTAGAACTTCTGCCTGGCAGTACTAGGGCCATTGGTTCGAATCCCAGCCACGGCACCACCTGCCTGGAGTTTGCATGTTCTCCCTGGGCCTGCGTGGGTTTCCTTTGGCTCCTGCTGCTGTCAGGAGCCAAAGGTGTGGCCGCACTCTGTGTTTTATGCAAGTGGCCTTCTATGGGGGCACTCAGCAGGGGAGAGGATCCAAGAGCGCCGATGGGAACCCAAGAAAAGGAGGATCCAGGCTGCTCTGTGCAAAACTATTACACAGAGCAGGTAAGTATAACATGTTTGTTATTTTTTTTTTTAATTTTTACTTTTAGAACCACTTTAACATTTCATACATATGCGCTACACCAAACTGAGTCCAAAAAAAAGTTGGATCCAAACATTAGTAAAATAAATGTTTATTCCAAACATAAACTACCATATTTTGCGCTCCATAACACGCACCTAGGTTTTAGAGGCGGAAAACAAGAAAAAAAATATTCTGACCCAATGGACTGCAGACACAGTACAGGAGATGACCAGAGACTGCGGACACAGTACAGGAGATGACCAGAGACTGCAGACACAGTACAGGAGATGACCAGAGACTGCGGACACAGTACAGGAGATGACCAGAGACTGCAGACACAGTACAGGAGATGACCAGAGACTGCGGACAGTGCAGGGATGACCAGAGACTGCAGACAGTAAAGGAGATGACCAGAGACTGCGGACCTTTGGGAAGGGAGGGGGAGCGGGTACCAGAATTTGGCAGGTACCCGCTCCCACTTCCACGGAGTTATCCTTCCCTCTTCTTCCCGAGCCAACTTCTGTAACAGCCGGGTGCCCACTGTGCATGCGCAAGAAGCGCTGCGCTTTGTGAATGGCCCGGAGCCTTTTGGGACCTGTCATGTGTCCCAGAAGACACCGGACCATTCACAAAGCGCAGCGCTTCTCGCGCATGCACAGTGGGCACCCAGCTGTTACAGAAGCCGCCGTGGGAAGACTGTACAGCGCTGGAGCGAGGAACAGGTAAGGCCCTGCAGGAGAGAAGAGCTGAGGGGCCGGCCCGATATTCTGACATGGTGGGGGCAGAAATACCGGACCGGACGCTTTATATTCGCTCCATAAGACGCACTGACATTTTCCCCCCTTTTTTGGGGGGAAAAAAGTGCGTCTTATGGAGCGAAAAATACGGTAAGTATTAAAAAAAACATGGTTTTGGGCAAAAAATCATCCCCCTCTTCAGGGCTGAAACATGACATAAAATAAAAACAATAATTAAAGCGGAAGCTCCGCTTGTTTGTCTCCTACCCCTCTCCACTGCCATATTTGGCACCTTTTGTGGGGAGGGGATACCTGGTTTTGACAGGTACCCGCTCTCACTTCTGGCTCAGTTAGTTTGGTCATTCAAACTCTAAGCAAGCTTCGAACCAAAAACAGGTTCAGTTCAAATCCAGAACTTATCCCTAGAGGTCAGTAACAAATGTTTAAACATTCTCATAACATTGTGGGATAAAATGGGAGTTGAAACACAACAAATCACTTTAAAGTGTTCCTAAACCCTGGACCCCGGCATTCACTATATCCTCTCTCCCCGGACCCTGCATTTACTATATCCGCTCTCCCCGGACCCTGCATTCACTATATTCGCTCTCCCTGGACCCCGCATTCACTATATCCGCTCTCCCCGGACCCCGCATTCACTATATCTGCTCTCCCCGGACCCCGCATTCACTATATCCGCTCTCCCCGGACCCCGCATTCACTATATCCGCTCTCCCCGGACCCCGCATTCACTGTATCCGCTCTCCCCGGACCCTGCATTCACTATATCCGCTCTCCCCGGACCCTGCATTCACTATATCCGCTCTCCCTGAACCCCGCATTCACTATATCCGCTCTCCCCGGACCCTTCATTCACTATATCCGCTCTCCCCGGACCCTGCATTCACTATATCCGCTCTCCCCGGACCCCGCATTCACTATATCCGCTCTCCCCGGACCCCGCATTCGCTATATCCGCTCTCCCCGGACCCCGCATTCACTATATCTGCTCTCCCTGGACCCTGCATTCACTATATCCGCTCTCCCCGGACCCCGCATTCACTATATCCGCTCTCCCCGGACCCCGCATTCGCTATATCCGCTCTCCCCGGACCCCGCATTCACTATATCCGGTCTCCCCGGACCCCGCATTCACTATATCCGCTCTCCCCGGACCCCGCATTCACTATATCCGGTCTCCCCGGACCCTGCATTTACTATATCCGCTCTCCCCGGACCCTGCATTCACTATATTCGCTCTCCCTGGACCCCGCATTCACTATATCCGCTCTCCCCGGACCCCGCATTCACTATATCTGCTCTCCCCGGACCCCGCATTCACTATATCCGCTCTCCCCGGACCCCGCATTCACTATATCCGCTCTCCCCGGACCCCGCATTCACTGTATCCGCTCTCCCCGGACCCTGCATTCACTATATCCGCTCTCCCCGGACCCTGCATTCACTATATCCGCTCTCCCTGAACCCCGCATTCACTATATCCGCTCTCCCCGGACCCTTCATTCACTATATCCGCTCTCCCCGGACCCTGCATTCACTATATCCGCTCTCCCCGGACCCCGCATTCACTATATCCGCTCTCCCCGGACCCCGCATTCGCTATATCCGCTCTCCCCGGACCCCGCATTCACTATATCTGCTCTCCCCGGACCCCGCATTCACTATATCCGCTCTCCCCGGACCCCGCATTCGCTATATCCGCTCTCCCCGGACCCCGCATTCACTATATCCGGTCTCCCCGGACCCCGCATTCACTATATCCGCTCTCCCCGGACCCCGCATTCACTATATCCGGTCTCCCCGGACCCTGCATTCACTATATCTGGTCTCCCCGCATTCACTATATCTGGTCTCCCCGGACCCTGCATTCACTATATCTGGTCTCCCCGGACCCCGCATTCACTATATCCGCTCTCCCCGGACCCCGCATTCACTATATCCGGTCTCCCCGGACCCTGCATTCACTATATCCGCTCTCCCCGGACCCCGCATTCACTGTATCCGCTCTCCCCGGACCCTGCATTCACTATATCCGCTCTCCCCGGACCCTGCATTCACTATATCCGCTCTCCCTGAACCCCGCATTCACTATATCCGCTCTCCCCGGACCCTTCATTCACTATATCCGCTCTCCCCGGACCCTGCATTCACTATATCCGCTCTCCCCGGACCCCGCATTCACTATATCCGCTCTCCCCGGACCCCGCATTCGCTATATCCGCTCTCCCCGGACCCCGCATTCACTATATCTGCTCTCCCCGGACCCCGCATTCACTATATCCGCTCTCCCCGGACCCCGCATTCGCTATATCCGCTCTCCCCGGACCCCGCATTCACTATATCCGGTCTCCCCGGACCCCGCATTCACTATATCCGCTCTCCCCGGACCCCGCATTCACTATATCCGGTCTCCCCGGACCCTGCATTCACTATATCTGGTCTCCCCGCATTCACTATATCTGGTCTCCCCGGACCCTGCATTCACTATATCTGGTCTCCCCGGACCCCGCATTCACTATATCCGCTCTCCCCGGACCCCGCATTCACTATATCCGGTCTCCCCGGACCCTGCATTCACTATATCTGGTCTCCCCGCATTCACTATATCTGGTCTCCCAGCATTCACTATATCTGCTCTCCCCAGACCACGCATTCACTATATCTGGTCTCCCAAAGTACACAGAACATGGAAATGATTTTTTTTTGTTAGTAAATATAAACTACTAAATACCTTTTCTCATTAGTAGTATATAGCAGTCTTGTGACTTCTATCAGTGTCCAGCTGAGCACTGTTTAAAGCTTGTAGGAGTTTTCATATCTCCCCTGATTGTCCTATGAGGCTGCATAACCCCTGACCCTCTGTCTAGAGATGAGCGAATTTTTCAAAAATTTGATTCGGCTGATTCGGCGAATTCCAGTATGAAATTCGATTCGATGCAAATTAATTCGCTACGAAGTTAACTTATAAAAAGGGTTTCTAGGCTTCAGAGAGCCTTTAAATTAGTGCAGAACACTGTACCTTTAATTTAAATGCCCTTGGAGATGAGGAAGGAGAAGGAGAAGGAGAAGGAGAAGGATGAGAAGAAGGAGAAGGAGAAGGATGAGAAGAAGGAGAAGGATGAGAAGAAGGAGAAGGAGAAGGATGAGAAGAAGGAGAAGGATGAGAAGAAGGAGAAGGAGAAGGAGAAGGAGAAGGAGGAGAAGGAGAAGGATGAGAAGAAGGAGAAGGAGAAGGATGAGAAGAAGGAGAAGGAGAAGGATGAGAAGAAGGAGAAGGATGAGAAGAAGGAGAAGGATGAGAAGAAGGAGAAGGAGAAGGATGAGAAGAAGGAGAAGGATGAGAAGAAGGATGAGAAGAAGGATGAGAAGAAGGAGAAGGATGAGAAGAAGGATGAGAAGAAGGAGAAGGATGAGAAGAAGGACGAGAAGAAGGAGAAGGATGAGAAGAAGGAGAAGGAGAAGGATGAGAAGAAGGAGAAGGATGAGAAGAAGGAGAAGGATGAGAAGAAGGATGAGAAGAAGGATGAGAAGAAGGAGAAGGATGAGAAGAAGGACAGTTCTGTGACAGTTTCTGTCTATTTCTGACAGTTCTGGGACATTCACTCCATACAGCGGTTGAAACATTGTATCTATTTGTTTCCATAAATGGATCCATCCAAATAGAAGAAGAAGTAGGATGAAAATAAGATTAATTCCAAGCCGGCAAAAAGTGTATCTGCAGAGCTCCTCTAAGTGTATCAGCAGAGCTCCTCTAAGTGTATCTGCAGAATAGAGGAACTCTGCACATACACTTTTTCCCGGCTTGGAATTATTCTTATTTTCATCCTACTTCTTCTTCTTCTTCTTCTTCATCCTCATCCTCTTCTTCTTCTTCTGAGGATGAGGATGAAGAAGAAGAAGAAGAAGAAGAAGTAGGATGAAAATAAGATTAATTCCAAGCCGGCAAAAAGTGTATCTGCAGAGCTCCTCTAAGTGTATCTGCAGAATAGAGGAACTCTGCAGATACACTTTTTGCCGGCTTGGAATTATTCTTATTTTCATCCTACTTCTTCTTCTTCTTCTTCATCCTCATCCTCTTCTTCTTCTTCTGAGGATGAGGATGAAGATGAAGAAGAAGAAGAAGTAGGATGAAAATAAGATTAATTCCAAGCCGGCAAAAAGTGTATCTGCAGAGCTCCGCTATTCTGCAGATACACTTAGAGGAGCTCTGCAGATACACTTAGAGGAACTCTGCACATACACTTTTTGCCGGCTTGGAATTAATCTTATTTTCATCCTACTTCTTCTTCTTCTTCATCCTCATCCTCATCCTCAAAAGAAGAAGAAGAGGATGAGGATGAAGAAGAAGAAGAAGAAGAAGAAGTAGGATGAAAATAAGAATAATTCCAAGCCGGCAAAAAGTGTATGTGCAGAGTTCCTCTATTTCTGACAGTTCTCTGACAGCTTCTTCACATGTACAGCGGTTGAAACATCTGTATCCTAAATGTAAACTAATAGATACAATGTTTCAACCGCTAAACATGTGTTCCTTCTGTCAGAGAACTGTCAGAAATAGTGGAGCTCACTGCAGGGACACTTTTGCCGGCTGATCGGGAAATATTCGATTCGCGCACCCGAAGTAGGCAAAATTTTGGATTCGACGCGAATCGAATATTTCCTGAAATTCGTATCGAATTCCGGTTCGCCTGGTTCGATTCGCTCATCTCTACCTCTGTCTGCACAGTGCTGATTGGCCCTGTGCTGATAACATCCACTTTCCCAAGAAAAAAAAAACCCTCTAGCAATACACACCAAACTGAGCATGTGTAGCTTGCCCCCAAGGCTCTGTTCTCTCAGAAGATGGATTGGGTAAAGTAGAAGAAGGGGAGGATCAGAGAAGACAGGATCAAACAGCCTTTTTACACAATGCGGTGGATTAACCCCTTAGGTTCCACAGTGAGTATAACAAGCATGCTTTGCTGCATCTACAGACTGATTGGACTGTTGTGGGTTTAGTAACATTTCAAATTATTATAGGAACTTTAGACTGGGCTTGCTCAGAGAGTACTCAAGCACTTTTTGTTTGGGTCCTAAACCCCCAATAGCTCATGGCACAGTTGGCAGATGATATAGAGGATGAGAGTCACATGAATAACACTTAGATGTACGGATAGAAATTAGGGACAAGAAACAGACAGAGGAATAGAGAACAAGGGAGGAAGGAAGAGGGTAGTGACAACTACATTTGGGAAGGGAAGAGGGTCAAAGGATAGGATGATTGTCAGGGGTAATCTAACTGCTTCACCACTAAGTGTTTTGGGAGCATTGGGGTATCACATCAGGTTCTAGGCAAATCGTGAATGGTCAAAATTGCTGGGAGAGCAATGCTCTATCCTAGATGTCCAGATGTGTTTGAACTTGTGAATGGTATCATTCAGGAATGCTCCCATTTTTTTTATTCGGTAAGAACCAAGACATCTTTCATTTAACTTTCCAATGGAAATATTTTAACATATTTAAAGTTTGTTTTTTAACTCATGTTTCTGGTATCTCTCCTATTCCCTATGTATTTAACTGTATTGTAATTGTACTGTCCCCCCTTTACATTGTAAACACCTGCTTAAACTATTGGCGCGATATAAATCTTGTATAATAATAGCTTTTTTTTCTCTACTAAATAAACATTAAAATCAAAACTCTATTGTCATCAGATACCATAATAAAGACACAAATTAATGCAGCTTAATAACAAGTCGAATGTAAGTACCTGAATTTGACTTGGTATTAGCCTGTAACAATCTGTGTACAACAGAGCTCAGACTGGGAGGGAGCAGCAAGGCAAGGAACCAATCCGGAATGTCATATGCAAATATGCCGACAAGGAATATGATGAAATGAGGGGAAAACAAAGTTAGCAGAAGATTGGGGGCAGAAGGTTGGCGCAGACGATTGGGTGCAGAAGATTGGGCGCAGACGATTGGGCACAGAAGGTTGGGCGCAGAAGGTTGGGCGCAGACGATTGGGCGCAGAAGGTTGGGCGCAGACGGTTGGGCGCAGAAGGTTGGGCGCAGAAGGTTGTGCGCAGAAGGTTGGGCGTAGAAGGTTGGGCGCAGACGATTGGGCGCAGAAGATTGGGCGCAGAAGGTTGGGCACAGAAGGTTGGGCACAGAAGGTTGGGCGCAGAAGGTTGTGCGCAGAAGGTTGGGCGTAGAAGGTTGGGCGTAGAAGGTTGGGCGCAGACGATTGGGCGCAGAAGATTGGGCGCAGAAGGTTGTGCGCAGAAGGTTGGGCACAGAAGGTTGGGCACAGAAGGTTGGGCGTAGAAGGTTGGGCACAGACGATTGGGTGCAGAAGATTGGGCGCAGAAGGTTGGGCGCAGAAGGTTGGGCACAGAAGGTTGGGCGCAGAAGGTTGGGCACAGAAGGTTGGGCGCAGAAGGTTGTGCACAGAAGGTTGTGCACAGAAGGTTGGGCGTAGAAGGTTGGGCGCAGACGATTGGGCGCAGAAGGTTGGGCACAGAAGGTTGGGCACAGAAGGTTGGGCACAGAAGGTTGGGCGTAGAAGGTTGGGCACAGACGATTGGGTGCAGAAGGTTGGGCGCAGAAGGTTGGGCACAGAAGGTTGGGCGCAGACGATTGGGCGCAGAAGGTTGGGCACAGAAGGTTGGGCACAGAAGGTTGGGCACAGAAGGTTGGGCGCAGAAGGTTGGGCACAGAAGGTTGGGCACAGAAGGTTGGGCTTTATCATTCTGCTGTTGCTGCTTCACTATGTAGGGGTACAAATGAATTCCTTCAACAATGTATAACTGTCGCAGAGAAAGTGGTGTCATTCCTCAGGATGTACTGTGTGGCAGAGGTGTGTAAATCATAGGAATAAAGAATAGATATTCAAAATTTCTGGTGTGTAAAACAGCTCCCTTATATTTATTTAATTTGTGCATTTAGACAACTGCCTGGAGTGTAGTTTTAATACATGACAAAGAATTTGCACAGCACTATGTTTTATATAAAGCCAATTTACAGTAAAAGATGTCTGCCAAAGAGGTGTTATACACTAGGTAGTATGGGGCCAGAGGAAAGCATTTATAAGAAAGCTTAGAGATCCACTTGCTGGCTAAATATAAGAATACAAAAAAACAATGCGCAAAATGTTATATTATCCTGGCTTAAAAAGATATTTTTTTTTTTCTTAAATTTGGTCAGAAAAAAAAAAGTATCTAAAACTATCAATTCCTTTTATTCACCTAACACCTACTGAATGTTGGCCTTCTTTTTTGCAGGATTTTTCTCTATGTCTCTGAATCAGTCAAAATGGACACACAAAAATCTCCTGCTCTATTCTTTAGAATATCTGTTATCTGATGAATTCAAAAGTTTTAAAAAGGAACTCTCTGGTTTTATGTATAACGAGAGACTGGCCATCCCATTTGGAGAGCTAGAAAATGAAGACTGTACATCTATAAGTGACAAACTTATGAGCCATTATGGAGAGTTTACTGCTTTGGATGTGACAAGCCAGGTGCTCAAATCAATTGGTTTAAATGGGTTTGCAGCAGAGCTACAGGATGGCATACATTTGTGTGGTGAGTTCTGTTCTTATTCAGTTCTGGGAACCGTTTTTAGTTTTGGATAGGTTGGGGAATGGCTAGAATCTCTGAAGGTTTTGTTGTCTATGCTTCCACTGGAGAGATTTTCTATCTCTTTTTGTCTTTCTGTGACACAACAGGAAGAGAGGGTAAAGATAACCAATGGCCGGACAAACAGCAACAAAAATCTCACAATAAAAAAAAATTGGTTGGCATTTCACATTAGCAAAATTAACATTTTGTCAAATCTAATTTTTAAAGTAGATGTAAATCCCAACAAGATAACACTTAGTCTGCTGAAACCCGGTATCATAAATAATTCCTTTAAAATAGCCTGTTTCTTTTTTGTTCATTGAAGGACATAGCAAAGACTAGCAAATCTTGACCATTACATATTAGTGCCGCCTGTATGGGTAGGAAACTTGATGTAACACATATAAAATAGCTTCTGCTGGTGGACAACCCTGATCTGCTAACACAGTCTCAGGTTTTTCCTAGAGTGAAGGCATTAGGACTGCAGAATCCAAACTGGGATTCTATTTTGTTCCTTTTTTTCCATGAAGACATTTCCTTCATAAACATGAGATTTTTACAATCAACAAGCTAGATACATATAGGTCCCAGTCTTCCCTGGACTTGCCATCAAGCATATGCAGTTACTTGGTAGAACAGGTTTGGCTGCAACAGCTCTGCTCCATATGCAGAGAAGCATTTGAGATATTCTCCCATGGGGCACATGAAACTGGCCAACTTTGAGTGCCCAGTTAAAGTGTTTCCACGCTGGCACCCTGGTCCCAGCCAGAGGTCTCCTGCCATCCCCCTGGAGGCCCTAGCTCCAGCAAGAGGATGATTTTCCATGGGATACATTGTCAAACACAGTATGTACAGTAGTAACAATTACAAAAAAACAAAGGAAACGACATACAGGGATTTGGTCTAAAGTAAAAATGAAGTGGCCATAGGTTAAATGGAGTTCAAAGGGTTACACTTTTGTTTTATTACACCACATTGTAATAACAATACCAACAATAGATATACAGTGTATGACAATCTAATATAATCTTACTTGAAAAATCTCCTTTCATATTGTGAACTCTGCCTGTCTGTTGGTCTCTTTCTACAACTTCCTGGATTCCCAACATGCTTTGCAGCGTCTCCATTTCTAAGGACTACATATCCCATGGTATCTTGCTGTCTGGAAGCAGTGATTCCTGTTCTATCTCCGCCTCCTGAAACTCCTCCCCTCAGCACCTCTGTAGTTCAGCAGGAAGGCTCTGTGAAATGTGTGACACAACAGTGCTACTCACTGGGCATAATGAATACATGTCACAGAAATCAGGAAAGTAAATGTATGGGAGTCTTCACAAAGTAAGTTTACAAAACTTCAAGATCATTCTGATTAAAAAGAGTAGGCTGGAAATGATTGAAATACAATGTATAAATGAATATAGGATTTTATGTTATTCTCCACAGATATGCTTCTATCATAGTGAGTTGTCAGTCGCATCCAATGTTTTGAAAAATATTTCTCTTTTTTGATCTGGTTACAGGTTTGAGAAGACCTGAAGTCATTCTAACATTTATCCTG
This sequence comes from Staurois parvus, assembly GCF_062004578.1. Lineage (NCBI taxonomy): Eukaryota > Metazoa > Chordata > Amphibia > Anura > Ranidae > Staurois > Staurois parvus. The sequence continues at coordinate 244,209 of NW_028318768.1, read as the reverse complement.
GATGAACTGGAACAGTTTGATTTCAAACTATTCAAAGACAAATTATTTGAGCTCCATAAAGAAGACAAACATCCCATTCCAAAGAGACTAGTAGATTCTGCCGACAGGATTACCACAACCGATCTTCTCATTTGGATCTATGGTGAAAAAGAGGCTATGCGTGTGACTGTCAAAATACTTTGGACGCTCCATAGATTACAAAGATCAGCAAAAATAGAAAGATTAACAAGGGATTTAGATAACTGGATCTCACCTCAAGGTGTGTACAGTATATGGCAATGGCAGTAACTGTTATTAGCTATAGTAAGTACACAGAGATAAATGTCTTTCTATGACTTAAGCTGGCCTTCAGCAGGGACCGGCCTAGATTCTAACCATCTATGGGCAAGCTGATTGTACCCAAATCAATTGTTGTATGACTTGGCCTTTCAGATTTCTAGAATGCGATTTTAGCAATAATTATTATAGCAATAATTACTGTGTTCTCCTGGCAGGGATGGTACCCCACCGGGAGAACATAATAGCTCCATGGGAGGGATTCCCCCATCAACACTGACTGTCTTGATGGGGGAATCAAATACTTTTTTGTCCTGCAACCTGTGGTCCTCAAACATTGACCTGTGATGCCTGTTACTTTATGTCTGTGGCCCCTTTTGCTTGTCTTTATCAGGCCCTTGGGGAGCTATTCCCTCCATTGATACAAGACTGCCTCCCACTGGAACCAATGGTGGGGTACTATTCATCCACATAAAGCCAAATATGGGGCACTATTCCTTCCACTAACACTACTGCCACTGGCCTTAGTCTGGCCACCTAAAGTCTGAAGGACAGTAAACTGGCCCTTTGTTTAGAAAGTTTAGAGACCCCCGCTTTATGTGAATAAAGGACAATATTATCTCTATACCAGCATGTGCTGGTGATCTTTTTTTCCCAGATTATATGGTGGCACCATCCACCATTTCACTACAGCACCCTACATGCACTGTGGGTGAGCCTGTAAGGAGTTTAACAGATACAATACAACTTCTAACTGGAGGCACTGGAGCATGGAGCACTGGGTCACAGGGTTCATATGAGACCACAGAGTGTAGGGGCAGTGCAGGCACAGGAGTGCAGGGATTGCTAGAAGGACAGGAAGGCAGAGCTCACTAGAGTATATGGGGGTCAAAGTCATTGGAACACTGGAGACAAAGCGGGCTTGGCTTAGACACCCATTGCTTGAATGGCAAGGAATGTGTCTCCTCGCCCTTCAGGACAACACCAGAGTGCTGATTGGCTGTAGTGCCAGTACTCCAGGTGGAATCCACAAGTGCTTGCAGCTGTACACCTGAAAGAAGGTCTGGCGCTGGAACGGGGACAAGGCAAGATCCAAAGATGACAGATACTTTAGTTTATTCTGTAATATAACATGTAAAGTCTCTGGTAATAGATACAGTATGAAAGATCCATTATCTCCTGCGCTCAAAGACTCAGATGAAACGGGCGTTAGTAACAAGCAGCGTGTTTTGTGTTCATCCGCTGGTGATCAGAGGTTGTGCAGCTCTATCATGAAGCTGGGGAAGCTTAATAAAACTGTAGAGGAAGATGAAAGAAAGAGCGCACAAACCTTGTGCATTACCTCAATAAATAGTGACTCATTTTATTAATAAGGAAATTACTCACAAAGTGATGGTATAACAGGCATAAGTAACCATAATCCAAACAGGGTTACAGGTAAATCCAAAAGGCTGAACTGCTGTAATCCTGACACTCAGTGGCTGAATATCTCCTTGCCATGTGAACTCTGCCATACTGAAGTCTCTATCTGCTCAACCCAGCTCTGATGAAGAAGGGAGCACCCTTCAAAACGCGTTAGCCTTCATCCCCCCCCCATCCTTTTCGATTTACCTGTAACCTTGTGTGGATTATGGTTACTTATGCCTGTTATACCGTCACTTTGTGAGTATATTTCCTTAATAATAAAATGAGTCACTATTTATTGAGGTAATGCGCAATGTTTGTGCGCTCTTTCTTTCATCTTCCTCTATAGATACAGTATGTCCTACCTGGAATTATTTTCATTTGTTTCTTTATACTGATTGTTGAAAGAGATAAAAAAATATAAGATTACTCCTCCTTCCTACCTTTTCCTGAGCCGACCACGTGGGACATCTTCAAACATCACTGGTCCCTGCAAAGGTAAATAATACTTAAAAAAGAATAATACTAAGCTTAGTTTTGTGATGTGTTTATTGTTATCACACTCTTACCCAACATGTACAGTGAGCTGGTTAGGGACCCCTGAAACCAGTTCAAAAGGGGAGGGGGTGACTGCTAATTTAGGTTCCCCACCGTCAACCAGCACCCCCTCATCTGCATTCCTGGCACATCCCAGTGAATCTGTAATGAATATACCCCAAAAAGCTAAAAATAGCAAAACACAGAAACCGTTTTTTTAATCTTTTCTCCTTTTTATTTTTAATGTGCTGTACCACCTTTAGAATCTCAAAGCTAGAGAATGCAAAGCACATTTGTAAATCTCATAGCTGTGCTTTATAAATATGTAGTAAAGTTTCTGCAGCTTTTTAAATATATCCCTAATTTACATAAGGTATCATTAACCCAATTGGTGTACATAGGTGTTGTGCTGCCCTAGGCAACACAATAATCAGGCGCCCATAGAGAGAGTGCAGGGAGAGAGAGGGGAGGTAGGGAGTGATGACCCTGCCTGTGCCCCTGCTGAACATTGGGCATGTAAGGAGTTAATTGACCTCTTCAGCTGCAGCAGCTCCGCATGCTCTAAATGAAGCCAAACAGCACATGCACAGTTGCTGCCGCCGCTACCGGGTCTTGGGATACAGATTTTGTTGGAACATGAGGCAGCGACTACATCAGCTGGTAGCTGTTCCACCACACAGCTGACCTCCCTCCTCCCCCCAGACAGTGTCCACTCCCCAGCAATGCTCACCTGCTCAGGTAGTGAGGCAGGAGCAAGCATCTGCGCCTGTGCTGTCAGCAATCACCCACAGGTCAGCCATGCTGCCGCCTGTGACCCCGTTCAGCCACGGGGCACCCTTCACTGAGCTCTGGGCAGGCTCAGAACCTCAGGCTACTATGAAGAGTGGTGGTAGGAACGGGAGTGTAGTGTCAAACTGAAAGACAAAAGTTGAGGATAGAGTGACAGTGGATAGTGGACACAGGAATTTATGCGCCTCTCTAGATGTTTCACCTCCCCCCTGAAAAATGCTGCCCAAGGCAAACACCTTGTTTGCCTTGTGGTAAATGCACCCCTGATTAACCTTGTCCCTGTGTTTAACCCTTCCTGCAGTGTTTGGAAAATGTCAGTACATTCATTTTCCCAGATTTTCCTACCTTATTCAGATATAAAATTTTCTTTTCAGTTTAAGCACTTTCTGATCACTTTAGATGCAATAAAGAGTAGGTTTATTACACATACATTACAACAGAGAGGTATACGGTTTCCAGATATTCCAAACTTTAGCAGACCTTCAGGACTTCAGATACTACAGCTTCACAGGAAAGGACCTTTAAGTTGGGACCAACACTCCTGCCTTTTGAATGCTCCAGCAGACACTATAGGCAGCAACCATAACTTTTAATGGCCGCCCCCATACAGTCTGGAGTCTGCAGTACACACGTTCTATACATTTTGTTATTGTTACCAGTTTATGCTTCTTTTTTACATTCATTCTACAGGAAGTAGCAAAGATTTTGATTTGCCGGTGGGTGAGAAGGCCAACCCTGACCAAAGTGAGCCAACTTCAGCTTCCCAGACAGGTAAAGATGTCACACACATTATTACTATGGAGCACATACAGTATATATACATTTCATCTGCTCTTTATGTTTTCTTTACATAGCTATTTTTAGACCTAGTGATGTCATCTCTGGGTATCTGAGCTTCTCTATGCAATGCAGGCAGATCATCACAGCACCCTGCCTCTGTACTCCTCTCAAGTGCCTTCAGACCTGATGCAAGCAGTGGGTGGACTCTTGGGAGGAGCTATGCAAATATTAAAATGTCTTGATGGAGGAGTGGGCATTCCTTGGTAGGCTGTATTTGCATGCAGACAATCCTAAGGAAAACATACATGTACTGCTGAGCCTCCATGACTGAAAGAACTGAAATACAATTAATAAATGAGGCCAGGTATAGTCAGGCTGGGGAGAAAAGGTCTAGATTATGTTGGACACCCTCAGCAAGAAAATGATGCAGGCTCTATCTGACTTTCTGCAGCTTCTAATACACATTTTGAGAAGAAAGGAATACAACTGTGCAAGACTGAAGGAACAGCTGGATGTAGGGAAAATTAACAAGTTCCCCGTAATGGTGGTCACAGCACCTTTCCTTTTCTCAGCAGTGCTCTGTTCTAATGTTAACCTGTCCCTTCAGAAAAGGATTCCAAATTCTAGGAAGGAGCATTCCAGTAGAGAAGTTTCCATAATAGAAGATGTGGAGATCTTTAAAATTCATGAACAGGGAGGGAAGGAACAAAGATGGGACTCAAGTTTGGCTAAGTTTACCTTTACGGTTTGGTACACTGTAAATAGGAATCGTAATGTGGATGCTCTGTCCAGTGGAACCCCCATCAGAGAAAGGAGAGGAACAGCAAGAACTGGAGGGTCCACCACTTCCTTGCCTTGGCAGGATGCTCAGCTCAGAGCACAACCCAAGGAGAAACACAAAATCAAGGGAATGGTGAATGGAAGCCGTGGCAGAAAACAGAAAACAAAATTAGTGTGCAGCTAGGCTATAAGCAAACTTAGTCTCTGATTTCTATTGTTTTCTTAATCTATTGGTTTTCCCCTAAGCTGAGAATATTGTTTACTTCTGCCTGTTGCTGGGAAGTGTCCTCCAGTAGATAGATTTGGAGAAAAATTATATTGTGAGTTATGAATAATCTGCCCTGGGCAATCACTGCGAGAAAAGGAAGGAGATTCACTGTGAAGAGCCTTTTGCTTCTCAAGCCTGCTGCCTGGGGAGAGGCTCACCAGAGAATCCTGCCCCAGAGAATGGGAAATGGGCCTATACTAGGGTCTTAAAAATAGGAAGTTGCCTAGAAAAGGGAAGCACCTTCAGAAAGCTTGCTACCTCAATTGGGGCGGCACAGTGGCTTAGTGGTTAGCACTTCCGCCTGGCAGTACTAGGGTCATTGGTTCAAATCCCAACCACGGCACCACCTGCCTGGAGTTTGCATGTTCTCCCTGTGCCTGCGTGGGTTTCCTCCAGGTACTCCGGTTTCCTCCCACACACCAAAGACATGCAGGTAGGTTAATTGGCTCCTGTCTAAATTGTCCATAATATGTATATGTATGAATGTGACTTAGGGACCTTAGATTGTACACCCCTTGAGGGTCAGGAACTGATGTGAATGTACAATATATATGTAAAGTGCTGCGTAAATTGACGGCGCTATATAAGTACCTGAAATAATAAATAAATAAATTGCTGATTTCAGTGTAAAGGCGCTCTATGAAGAATTTCTAGTCTCAGAGAGACTAAAGTTATTTATCTTTTGAGTGCCTGAATTTTTGTCCTGTAAACCCATCCCTAGCTCCTCTAGACACTGCACTAATAAATCTGCAAGCGAAGATTGACTGTGTGGCTGATGGTGCTGCTAGTGGGTCAGTGAATGTTTTTGGGGCAGCAGTAAATCAGCGTATCATTACGATGAAAAGAAAAAAAAGAAATCCCAACCAAATGGGTAAAGCCCAGAGGTTGAGTAAAAGCTACTATCAAAAATAACCATATGATAGAAAGACATTAATGGTGAAACAAGCACGGTGTGTTTCTATTATAGAGTTATTTTTGATAGTAGCTTTTGCTGTTTTTGATACAATTAATAAATTATATGCATAAGTTTACCCCTGTAAGCCTCGTTTGCCATTTTTTGTACCCACGTTTCACCCAACCTCTGGGCTTTACCCATTTGGTTTGGGTTTTTTTTCTTTTCATTAAGCATATGTGGCTACTATGGCAACACTTAAAAATTGAACAGGCCTAAAAATTATATAACTTAGTTGCTACTGTCACTTTCTACTTAAGATGTACCATTAAGTTGGCATGGAGGGCTTGACTAATCCAGTTGCTCTTTAGGGGGGTCTTTGTTTTACACACATACAGTTATTATTATTATTATCAGTAGTAGTGGTATTAGTATCATATATTTTTTGTTTGGGATTATTAGAAATCATCAGTTCCATCCCTATAAAGGACAGGTGGTCCAGTAGGAACTGCAGGGTGATGACACAGACATGCATATGGAACAGAATATTGCATATGGTTCTTGTCAACCACCACAATGCATGTTACCGGTCTGAATATACATTTTTAAATATATATATATATATATATATATATATATATACACACATGGGAGAAGTCACTGTGTACATACACAATATTGCCAAAAGTATTGGGACACCTGCCTTTACATGTATATAAACATCAATGACATCCCAAACTTAGTCCGTAGGGTTCAGTATTGAGTTGGCCCCGCCCTTTGCAGCTATAACAGCTTCAACTCTTCTGGGAAGGCCGTCCACAAGGTTTAGGAGGGTGTCTATGGGAAGGTTGGACCATTCTTCCAGAAGCACATTTGTCAGGTCAGGCACTGATGTCGGGGGAGGAGGCCTGGCTCAGTCTCTGCCCTAAATCAACCCTTAGGTGTTCTTTCGGGTTGAGGTCAGGACTTGCTCATCCATGTCTTTTTGGACCTTGCTTTGTGCACTGGTGTGCAGTCATGTTGGAACAGGAAGGGGCCATCCCCAAACTCTTCCCACAAAGTTGGGAGCAGGAAATTGTCTAAACTGTCTTGGTATGCTGACGCCTTAAGAGTTTCCTTCACTGGAACTAGGGGCCCAAGCCCAACCGCTGAAAAATAACCCCACACCATAATCTCCCCTCCACCAAACTTTACACTTGGCACAATGCAATCAGGCAAGTACCATTATCCTGGCAACCGTCAAACCCAGACACGTCCATCGGATTGCCAGACAGAGAAGTGTGATTGGTCACTCCAGAGAACACGTCTCCACTGCTCTAGAGTCCAGTGGCGGCGTGCTTTACACCACTGCATTCAACACTTTGCATTGCACTTGGTGCTGTGAGGCTTGGATGCAGCTGCTCGGCCATGGAAACCCATTCCATGAAGCTCTCTACGCACTGTTGTTGGGCTCATCTGAAGGCCACACCAAGTTTGAAGGTCTTTAGCTATTGACTCTGCAGACCGTTGGCGACTTCTGCGCACTGTGTGCTTCAGCATGTGACGTGGCCTACCACTTGGTGGCTGACTTGCTGTTGTTCCCAGTTGCTTCCAATTTGTTATAATCCCACTAACAGTTGAGCGTGGAATATTTAGCAGCCAGGAAATGTCACGGATGGACTTATTGCACAGGTAACCACCTATCACGGGACCACGCTTGGAGTCACTGAGCTCCTGAGAGCGACCCATTCTTTCACCAATGTTTGTAGAAGCAGTCTGCATGCCTAGGAGCTTGATAGTATACACCTGTGTCCATGGAGGGGATTGGATCACCTGAATCACATGAATTGGAGGGCTGTCCCTCACATAGATACTCTGTATGTTTGTCTGTAGGTCAGGGTAAAAGAATTCCTTGTACATAATGGTGGGGGGTAAGATTTTGTTGGCTGGCACACTTGTTCACATATATTTGTAGAAAGAGATGGAGCCGCAGAAATGAGGATGGAAAGTAACAGTGATGTGACACTATAGCAAAGTAGAACACCATGAAAGCTAAATAAATAGTATTTATAATGTGCTGATTTTATTTATTTTTTAGGATCTGAAGTTCAAGTGGCTTCTAAGAAAGAAAACACACAGTGCAGGTAAGAGTGTGCAGATTTAACCAGTCTGTGGGCGGTATCAGCCAGTTATGATTATCTTACACAAACTAGTTTAGAAAAGAAGTACAGTCAGGTCCATAAATATTGGGACATCAAAATAAATTATAACATTTTTGGCTCTATACACCACCACAATGGATTTGAAATGAAACGAACAAGATGTGCTTTAACTGCAGACTGTCAGCTTTAATTTGAGGATATTTACATCCAAATCAGGTGAACGGTGTAGGAATTACAACAGTTTGCATATGTGCCTCCCACTTGTTAAGGGACCAAAAGTAATGGGACAATTGGCTTCTCATCTGTTCCATGGCCAGTTGTGTGTTATTCCCTCATTATCCCAATTACAATGAGCAGATAAAAGGTCCAGAGTTCATTTCAAGTGTGCTATTTGCATTTGGAATCTGTTGCTGTCAACTCTCAAGATGAGATCCAAAGAGCTGTCACTATCAGTGCAGCAAGCCATCATTAGGCTGAAAAAACAGAACAAACCCATCAGAGAGATAGCAAAAACATTAGGCGTGGCCAAAACAACTGTTTGGAACATTCTTAAAAAGAAGGAACGCACCGGTGAGCTCAGCAACACCAAAAGACCCGGAAGACCATGGAAAACAACTGTGGTGGATGACCGAAGAATTCTTTCCCTGGTGAAGAAAACACCCTTCACAACAGTTGGCCAGATCAAGAACACTCTCCAGGAGGATACAGAGGGTTCACCACAAGATGGAAACCATTGGTGAGCCTCAAAAACAGGAAGGCCAGATTAGAGTTTGCCAAACGACATCTAAAAAAGCCTTCACAGTTCTGGAACAACATCCTATGGACAGATGAGACCGAGATCAACTTGTACCAGAGTGATGGGAAGAGAAGAGTATGGAGAAGGAAAGGAACTGCTCATGATCCTAAGCATACCACCTCATCAGTGAAGCATGGTGGTGGTAGTGTCATGGCGTGGGCATGTATGGCTGCCAATGGAACTGCTTCTCTTGTATTTATTGATGATGTGACTGCTGACAGAAGCAGCCGGATGAATTGTGAAGTGTTTCGGGAATATTATCTGCTCATATTCAGCCAAATGCTTCACAACTCATTGGACGCCGCTTCACAGTGCAGATGGACAATGACCCAAAGCAGACTGCAAAAGACACCAAAGAGTTTTTTAAGGGAAAGAAGTGGAATATTATGCAATGGCCAAGTCAATCACCAGACCTGAATCCGATTGAGCATGCATTTCACTTGCTGAAGACAAAACTGAAAGGAAAATGCCCCAAGAACAAGCAGGAACTGAAGACAAAAAGTAATAGTAAAAATGCGGCGCTATAACATATTTATGGTGGACAAATAATATCACAAACAACAGGAATTCAGTCTTGAGTATAGTTCATGAGGTATGGCGTGACAGTAGTGACACAATAAGCAATAATTAGCTTTCGTGACTGTTGTGGCTGAAAAAATGAGTGTACTATGCACTAACCAGATAGCACAGATTATTATTATGCGTTGGAGTATACAAGACCTACTCATAGGTACTCAGGGGGTAGGAACTCTGCATGCGGATGAGGTCATCAGGTGGGGGTGCATCACCAGGTGTCATCTATCCAGGGCAGGTTTCCTCTCTCCATCAATGTGTGAACATCTTAGGTTAGCTGCATCAAGCAGTGCATATTCCAGCCATCCGGGGGATCATATATTCAGGTGTGAATCCAGATAAGAACCTTCCAGGGAAGAGGGCTCAATGTGCCAAAAAATGAGCCCAGAAGAAACAAAACTCCAATAGTGTAGTATGTTTAATGATCAAAAAAAGGGGTAACATCAAGATTCAGATAAAAAAGGATCAACACTTACATCTGAGGTAAACAATAGGTCATGCAGTCAGTATTCCATGAGAAAGGGTACCTCCCTCAAGGGTATTCAGATACCCTGTTCATTGAGCATCAGAGTGGTCACATGGTCCCGCGCCCCCTGAAAAGGGACAGATGGCCCTTTCCATGTCTGAGCAATTGTTCTAGTTGCTGACAAGAACAAATAGGAAGCCAACTTTTGCTGGTGAGCCAACAGACCCAGTATGGGACAATGAAACAAAGCATACCAAGTTTCCCGGCATATGGAGAGATGGAACAAGGTGTAAAGAAGGCCAAATACACAAGACCAAAAATGAATCAGTCTCGGGCATGACCACCACATCTGCAACACATATGCAACACATCTCCATGATGGCCACAACCCTGAAAGCAGTGATCATTACAGGCAGAGTTCGCCTGGGCTATACGAACCAGGACCCAAAACCAATGAAGCAATACTTTGTATGCCGACCTCCAGCGTGGCTGTATTAAATGAACATTTAGCTATCAATGACCAGGCCTTATTCTAGCACTCCAGATCCACGACCGCCCCCAAGTTGCGCTCCCAATGAGCGACATATGAAAGACAAGTATGCGTTGAGCGCCTATTCAAAGATGCATAGAGTAGGGAAAAAAGACCCGTTGGCAAAGCTGTTCAAAGGCAGATTTCTGATATGGAAAGGCGGAAGTGCCATGCAATGAGGTCAGCCAGTGCTGCAATTGAAGGTAACAAAAAAATTCCGCCTGAGGGACATCCCGAGATTCTAAACAGATTTCCAGGTAGGGAAGGACTGAGAAGTCAAAAAGTGTCGCACCTGGGACATTGGCCACCCACCAAGAGAACACCCCTGGTTGATCTAAACCAGGTGGAAAAAGAGGATTATTAATAATTGGGAGTAAAACTAGGAAGGGTGACATCAAGGCACTGGAGTAGCATACCGAATCCCACACTTGTAGGCCATGGAGCAAAATTGGACTCAATGTCATCGAGCGTAGGGCAGGGGGGAGCCCTAAAAGCATTGATGTCGCAATGGGGCACAGTTAGGTAGTTCCAAAAGGACTTAGAGAGGCACATCAGAGGAAGTGTGCAACATAGACAGTGGGGTAATCTGGCTCTCCTGGTAATACTTACATTACATTACAATACATTAGGCACCCCAATACCTCCCTGGAGTCTATAGACAAAAAGCGTATTTCTGGAGACTCTGGGACGTCTGTCAGCCCAGATAAATCACATACTCCTCACCTGAATCAACTGAAGGAAATGAGGAACCCTCATTGAGAGGGTGCGAAAATAATATAACAATTTAGGCAGGATAGTTATTTTCACCGAGTTAACCCGTCCTATCCAGGACAGGTGCGGGAGTTGCCAAGAGTGCATAAGAGAAGACACAGAGCAAGGCAATGGATAATAATTTGCAGCAAACAGAGTCATAGGTGGGGGTCAGCGAATGCCCAAGTATTCATGCGAAGAGGAAGCCCAGTTGTAAAGGAAGTGGGTCTGTAGGCATGAAACAAAATCCAAGGCCAAAGTTATATTGAAAGCGACAATCTTGTCTAAATTAAAACGAAGGCCCGGAATCAATGAGAAACGCGCAAGAACCTGTTGCAGATTTGAGAGCATCGTCAATGGATTAGTGAGGGTCAAGAGGGCATCATTCACAAAAAGGTTCAACCTAAATTCCTGTCCCATGTAAGGGACACCTGATATATTACAATCAGCCAGTGGCTTGAGGGCCAGGACAAAGAGAGCTGGAGAAAGGAAGAATCCCTGTCTCGTCCCTCACCAAATAGGAAAGGGATCTGAGAAATACCCTGCATACTTAGCCGAAGGGGAAGAATACAAAGCCTGAATCCAAGAAAGGATAGAATCCCCAAAGCCCCAGCAGGACAGCGTGAGCTGCAGGTATTCCCAGGATAGGGAATCAAAAGCTTTGTATATGTCTAAAGACAGTAAGAATCCTGGAATTTTTTACTGTTGCAGAAGGTGTATAAGGTGGACTACTTTACGAACATTATCACCCGCCTGCCTCCCTGGGAAGAAAACCACTTGGTCCCTGAGGACCAGACTACGCAAATATTTATTGATACAAAAACTGAAAATCTTGCCCAATATCTTCAAATCCTCATTAAGAAGAGAAATGGGCCGAAAGGCTTGCGGTTCCTGCACGTCTTCCGTTGTCTTAGGAATCATTGAGATATGAGCTCTAAGCATGTCTGGAGAGGGCAAAGAACCTTGTCATAATTCATTGAAGTAACCAACCAAAAAGGGCTCCAACAGGGTTGCAAATTTCTTGTAATAGAGACCGGAAAAGCCGTCAGGACCCGGGGCCGCAGTCGACCATAAAGATTTAATAGCTTGAAGTACTTCCAATATGGTTACATCTGCATTAAGGGCTACCAGCGCCGCTTCGGACAATCTAGGGAGTTGTAGATCTTGAAAGAACGCTTCCGCCTGAGCTACAGGAAAGGGATCTGGTTTGGTGTACAGATGTGAAAGGAAGTCCGCAAAATGTGAGACGATCTGCTGGGGATTGGAAGTGCAGCCCCCCCGCAGAGAGCTGCAACCAGACCGGTTTCTGGGGTTTCCCCACAGAATTGAGTTTCCTAGTCAGTTTCGGACCAGGTTTATTAGAACAGGTATAAAATTTATGTCAGGCCCAACGAAGATGCAAGCAAATCCAATTCTGCATCCAGGGCGTCTCGCGTTCGTTTATGGGCCGCGAACGAGTGCGATTTCTAAGGAGCATCTGCAGAGGCTAGTAGAGAGTGAAGGTCCAAAAGACGCTCCTGCTTCCGAGCTGCAGCCAGCTGTATAATGTGGCCCCACACCATAGCTTTATGCGCCTCCCACAGGGGCATTGCTGAAGAAACAGATCCCGAGTTCTCCGTAAAATATATTCGTATGAAAGATTCAATTTGCTGGCAGGTGACCTGAGTGGTCAATAAAGACTCGTTAATGCGCCAGTGAAAAGGGCGCTGTGCCAACCCCAAAAGTGCAAGAAGTACAACCAGGGGATCGTGGTCTGACCAGGGCAAGGAAGGGATAGACATCCACCTGACTAAAGGAAGCTGTTGGACATGCATAAATACATGGTCAATTCTGCAGAAACTGTTATGGGGATTTGAGTAGAACGTAAAGTTGCTCTCAGTTGGGTTAAGTTCCCTCCAAACATCTGCCAGCCCCGCAGACTGCAGGAGTGAGCGCATGCGTTCTTCCTGCACTAAGTCCTGAGAAGGGGCCTATCTAGAGCAAAATCCAAGGTAACATTTGAATTCCCCAAAAGAAGAAGAAGGCCCTTGGAGTGTTGGGAAATGATGGTACAAAGATGTGAGAAAAGGTTGTGCTGAAAGCGATTGGAGGCGTAATAAGAGACAAAAGTGACCTCCTGATCCCAGAAGATGCCCTGCAGGAGCAGGTACCTGCCTGTAGGGTCCGCTATATTCTGAGCACAGGTGAAAGGGAGATTGCGTTTGAAGACAGAACACATCCTCATTTCTCAGGAGCTGAGGCCATGTAAAAAGTAGGATAAGGAGGTGAAAGATACCATGGGGCAGAGGACTCGGCAAACCTGGTTTCCTGCAAGCATACCACATCAATTTGCTGCAATTGTGATGAAAAACTGTTGACCGCTTCTGATGCGAATTAAAGCCTTTTATATTTTGTGAATGTACTTTCCAAAGGGGCGAAGCCATGGCGGGATCAGTGTAATCTACTCAGCAGAAAAGGCATAAGTCAGCCAACAATTTCCACTCCCAAGGACAGTCGGTCCATGGCGTCCCAAAACCCTGTATAAAACTAGAAAAGAAAAGAAGACAAGAAAAGAGAAAAAAGACACAGAGAGTATGTACAATGACATAGTAGTATCACACCTATGGTGAAATGCATCCTACACTTAAAGGATTCCAGTTGGGAGTGGCTCTACCACCAAACACATGGCTGCAAATGGATACATCAAAAACATAGGCCCCCAGGGGGCAAAAAGGCAACAAACATAAAATAACATTCCCACATTGCTAGATATGTGAGTCCCCAGGAAGTGGAAACCCTCTCATAGGAAACCCAGCTAGGCTTTTGGGCCCAACCCCCTCTGGAGGGATGACTACAGGCCACAACGGAACCCAAACAACTCAGCCCAGATGGTCCCCTACCCCAGCTCCCCAGCAAAGCTGTCATCCTAGCACCGAATAAGGGCCCACTCGAGCCAACCTCCCTCCCTAGAGCCCGGGGGGAACTATCGGCCTGTTCCACTAACAGGAACCCAACCAATGTCGCTGAGACTCGTGGCATTCTTTAGTGGCAAAAAGTCACAGACATCATGTCCAGGAGGTGACCCCCAACTCAAAGACGGAACCCCAAGGGAATCGGCCGGGCAGGGCCCAATCATATAACACTATCAAAACTTGGAATGCCTAAAAGGCCAAACTCACGGTCCCGTCACAAGGATTCAAGGGTGCAACACAATGGAGGAAGTCCTGGATACAACTTCAGCCCAGGTTGGACTTGGTCATAGAGGGGTCTGAGGGAGGGCCCTCTTCCTGTTGAATGCCTTCTCCCAGAGGCGGCCCAGAGGAAGCGGCCCCATATCGGACTCTACGCAGCGCCTCCTGGCAGGATAAGGTGTAAGGATTCCAGGAGAGAGTGGGCCTCCTCTGGCAACAGAGTGGCTGCGGCCCTGGTAGTCGAAGGTGAGGCAGAATGGCAAGTCCCATGTGTATTTAATTCTGCAATTTACCAGGACCGAGGTGAAGGGCTTCAACTGGCGGCGCTTCTGGAGAGTGATTTGGGAGAGGTCAGAGAAGAGCTGGTAGGGATGCCCCTGGAAACTGAGGTCTGGGTTGTTCCTGTCCGCCAAGAGAATGGTTTCCTTAGTGCGATAATAGGTAAATTTGATGATAATGTCTCTTGGGGGCCCCTGTGGCCGTCTGGTACCCAATGCTTGGTGTATGTGGTCAAATTCGAGTCGGTCAATGGGAATGGCGGGAGCCAGCTCCTGAAAAAGGGCAGTAGCGGTTGAGGTGAGATCTGTAACGGTTTCCGGAATACCCCATAAGCATAAGTTGCCATGGCGGTAACGGTTCTTGAAATCCTTAAGCCGGAGCAGCGTCTCGGACAATTCTTTCTTAAGGTCGCACAGATCCTGCTCATGGCTTTCAATGATCGCAGCGTCCATTTTATCCTCAAGATCATTCATCCGAGTGCCCAGCTCCCTACTTTCTTGTGAGAGATGTTCTGCCAGCCTGGAAGTAATCCTGTTTGCACCATGGACTTGAAGTGACCCAGGAGCTAAGCATCCCGCAGAGCTGGTGGACTGCAGGGGTGCCTTTGACGCATTATCCGTTTCATCAGCGGGATCCGGTTTATCCGTGAGTAGCAACAGCGGCGGATCCAAAATCGAGGCCAGGGCTTCAGATGCAGCCTCCAGTGGGTAGGCTGCAAGTTCCGGCGCAGCCTGCCGAGCGCTGCAGGCGCAGGCGTCCTCCGTTTTTTTACCCATCAGGGTGGGTGGGTGGCAGCAATCTCGAGGGGAGGTTGGTGGGTAAATGTCTGACCCCACTGAGAGCCGGCGGATCGGCTGATGTGTCTGCTGGGCAAGGAGAGCGCCTACTGATCGGTCATCTTGAACGCTGCTCATGAGCGCCCCCAATGTAATTTTTTTTAACACTTTAACTTATTTTTTATATCAACTTTGTTATTGATGAGCAACATTCCTTGTAACAACAGGGGCTGTGAAAGGTCCTCTTTATGGAGAGATCTGGGGTTTATTAGACCCCAGATCTCTCCTCTGGCCTCCAATGCAGCTCATCAGACACAGATGGGTCTGATCGGTTACTTCCCAGGCTGTTAATGTCCAGGTTAACAAAGAACCGAAACAGGAAGTGATGAAATCCTCATCGCTTCCTGTTTCTGACGTCACACAGCGGGAGGAATGACATCTGTTCCTCTCTCTGTGTGCCTAGAGCTGGATGCCACTGGCCACATCCTTGCCAGCCTCTCCAATTGTATGGGAGAGCCCAGTAAAGGCGAAAGCGGCAGAAGGGGGGGGGGGTTGGGTGGTGGGACCCCCTTTCACCGCCTGTAAATGTACATTTATAAATGTACAGCGGATGAGATGTGATTAAAAGCAAACCTGTTACAGTTCGTTTCCCCTCACTGTACTGCCCAAAAACAACCCTTAAAAACAAATAAAGTGTGTAAACAAGCTGCTATGAAGCAAGTAATTTATCATTAACACACAATGCAAAACAGTGTTTAACTCTTTCGCTGCCACTGACATAAGGCATATGGCAGCACAGAAATGCTTCCAGCTGTCCAGGTTAGTATGACTCACATTGGTGGCATTAGCTCGTGGTTTCTTCAGTGACCATGAACCTATAGCAAGACTGTCCACCAGACACTGCTGAATAAAAGGATAGCTGGGATCAGTGGCTGCCCATAATGCTCCCTGTGTTCCCACGGCTGCACTGTGATCCTGCTTTTGTCTCCTTGCTCCCTGTGTCCTTCAATTCCCCTGCAGGCTTCCCCTCCACTACTCAAATCATACTGTTGTTCGCCCCCCTGCAACACTCCCAACATCTTCAGCTTTCAGCATCTGTGGGCTCATGAGGGATTGGGTTTCAGAATAGAGAGCAGGGGTCAGTAAAAAATTTCTCATGAGTGAATGAACACAGTAAGTGATCAGTAGCAATCACTCTTGTAATCATTTATAACTGAAGCGTAGTAAAGCATAGTTTTCTGTCTTCAGTTTGTGAATGAAAAGAGAGCACTTCCTGTTCATTCATTCAGTGTAGCTGCAGCGGTGCGGGAGATGGAGGGCTCTGTGTCCTCAATCTATTTTTTGTATCTCAAAAGTGAAACATCAGCCCCCCAAAAAGAAGTGTTACCCACACAGAGAGCAGAGTTCTGCTCCCGGGAGTCATGGGTGTTTACATACGGCTACAAAGAGCAGTCTGTACAAATCAATGACAGGCTGACAGATGCCTCGTACTCATGGAACCGCACATTCTGGACGCAAACTGGACTGCTTGGACATACATGTTTGGAGGTGTGGTCACATGTGTTATATGTGTTCAACCATGGTGTCTGCCTGCCTGTCATTGCTATGGCTACTTGAGGTTTAGGGGCCTGTATATAATCTAAAACAAAAAATTAAAAAAAAAATGAACAGGCCATTTTTTTGCGTTACTTTAACTTATAATTGCACGGTCATGCAATGCTGCACCCAAATTAAATTTATGTCCTTTTTTTCCCATGAATTGAACTTTCTTTCTGCGGTATTTGATCGCCTGTGCAATTTTTATTTTTTGCACTAAAAAAAAAAAGACTGACAATTTTGACTTTTTTGACAATATTTTTGACTTTTTGCTACTAAACATGTCCAAACATAATTGCTAGCAGAGTGGAGTTTATGTGAGTTTGACTTGCACAAATGTTGGACATGTTTAATAGCAAAAAGTCAAAAATATTGTCTCAACATTTGTGCAAGTATAACAAATAATACCTGTTATATTTGTAATACAGTATGTGTGTAATAGTTTCCTTGTTGCCAGTTATGATTTGCCAATGTAATATTACCTAACGTTCGATTCTAAGAGAAATAGAGCATTTGACTATGAGAGTTAACATTCACCAACAGAGAAAGTATCCTAACACTATACAAACATTCAAACAGCTGGGGAAATAATATGAGGGAGACCTCAGCACTGTGTGTAGTCTATGTAGAATCTTGTGCAATCGGCAGAACGAACCTCCAACTGTAGAGAAATGCCCGTAGCGAAAGAAAGAAGAAATAGCGCAGGGCATACATGACTAGGCCCAGAGTGGGGGAAGGAAGAGCAGAAAGGGTTAAGGTAGCTCCAGGAGGATTTTGTTATTGTTAGTGGGGGGTAGCTGATTGGTAGAGGTTGGTGTAGGTGGGGTTTTGCTGCACCTTAGGATGGGAGGTTCTGTGAGGGGGAGTCAGTTAGCTGGACGGCAAGAGTGTGAGCTTGGTGTCTGTTTAGCACACCTTGCTTCAGGCCACCTTTAGCCCTGCCATGGACAGCCTTTTGGCTCAGCTGCAGGAGGCAGCAGAGGACAGGGGGATGGACTGGCTGCAGAGCCGTGTCTCGGATCTCTTGCAGCAGGGGGGCGGGAGGGCCCACGTGCTCGGAGGTCTAGGCCTCCGGAACGCTTTAGCCCGGGCTCCCCCCCCCCCCCCTCCCAGAGCTCAGCACCACCATGGGAGCCCCGCTCGGGCCCCTCTGGCTCCGCTTGCAGGGCGCTCCCTTGCCTCTGCTAGCGGGGAAGCCGGGAGGAATCCCCGCCATCGGCGGAGCTCAGTGGGCGGGGCCTCGTGCGGGGGAAGCCCCTCCCCCCCGCCCACACGGCATGGAGGCAGAAGCAGAATCTGCGGCTCCTCCACTGACAAGGTGCCGGTCAGGGAGGGAGCCCTGCGTGGGAGGCGCACAGCTGCGGCTGCCGGGCTGTCTCCTGCTGCGGCCGGCGGGCCCCCTGAGAAGTCTGGGGCTCCGGCTCCAGTGAGGCAGCAGCGTGGGATCGGCACTGGATGGAGTGCAGCAGGGAGTTCTGCGGCTGCTGGGCTGTCTACTGCTGCGGCCGGCGGGCCCCCTGGACGGTCTGGTGCTCTTGCTCCACAGCAGCATCAGCGGAAGACTGGAGCTGGGCGGAGGGCAGCTGGCAGTGCTGCAGGTCGGAGCCCAGGGACGGCGGTGAGCGTGTCTGGTGCCGGGAGGCGGAGTCGTGAGCGGCACAGACCAGCAGGACCCGTGGCTCCTGGGACCGGGAGGCCATCTGAACAGCGTGCGGAGGACGAGAGGTCGGAGGGCGAGCTGTCGGAACCCGATGCGGGGGCGACGGCTGGCCACTCTACAACGGTGGATCGTGAGCACGCGGCTGAAGGGGCATCTCCTGGGCAGCCTGGTGAGTTACCTGTTCTGGGGTCTATCTCTTTTTCTTCTGCGTTACGGGACCTGCTGGGGGGTGGTAGGGCCGCTACGGTGGGCGCGGCCTCTGCGGCGTGCACTGTCGGCGTTCCCCGTCGGGTATGGGTGGGGGTCTCGGTGATGTGATTTCCGGTTTGCGGGACCTGTTGCGGCGTCTTGAGTGGGGCGCCTGGGCCTGCTTCTGCGTGGCTCCCGCCGGATGGTGGGGAAGGTTTCGGGGTTCTTGTACAGGACAGCGGGGACGTGCGGCGTCCGGGGGTCTCTTCTCCTCCGGGGTCTGGGCTAGGGGTTGTTCCGGCCACGACTGGTGATCGGGGTTCTGCGGCCCCCTCCGCGGTGTTGGGTGCGGATTCGAGGGTGTCCGGGCCTGTCGGCTTGGCGGACTCGGCCAGGGGCGAAGTGTACGTGTGTTTTGAGGGCCCTTTGGGTGCGCATTTACAGTCGGAGGTACGGGAGTAGCTTTGGAGTGGGGAGTACGTTGATATATTCTCACTCTTGCCTTTGGAGCGTTTTCCTTTTGAAGGGTCCCGGGTTGACGAGAGTAGGCAGGTGGAAGCGGAGCAGCGGCGTTTTCGTTTTATCCCACGTACCTTTGCAAATTGGTTGCAGGCGTTCGCGATCATGGCTAGTGTGATTAGGGAGGAGGCTCCTGAACATTGCTCGGCACTGTTCTGTTACCTTGATGCCATTGGTGAGGCTCACAGGGTTTCTGGGGGTACTGCGTGGCTTCGGTACGTTGAGCAGTTTAGGCAGCGGAGGGCGGTTCGCCAGTCGTTGCGTTGGGATCATAAGGACGTTGGCCTCTGGATGCGACTCATGACACCGGCGAGGGCCCCTGGTTTGTTTTTTCAGAGCGGGGCCGGCGGTTCGTTCTCCCCGGGACAATCGGCCTCCAGGCGTCAGGGGTTCTTCTGGCAGTTCCAAGAGGGGACGTGTTGATTTGGTGGGTCTTGCCGTTTTAGGAACATATGTTCCGGGTGCGGGGGCTCCCATCCCTTGTCGCGCTGTTTCCAGCGGGGTCGAGGCCTTTCCGGAGAGCATGCTGGTAAGAGGGACGACTCCGGTGCAGGTGGAAAGGATCAGGATCCTGATCGCGCAGCTGCAGTGCTGCTGACGGCGGGTTTTTCGGAGGGTTTTCGCATCCCGTGTACTTTGACTTTGATTCCTCCCTTAGCTCGGAATTTGCGGTCGGCCTTGCGGCATGAGGAGGGGGTTTCGGCTAAGTTGCGTAAGGAAGTGGGGTTGGGACGCATGGGGGGTCCGTTTGCTTGCGCTCCGTTTTCGGATTTGGTTGTTTCTCCCTTGGGGGTTGTGCCCAAGAAGGAGCCGAATGCGTTTAGGTTAATTCACCACCTGTCCTTTCCAAAGGGGGGGTCGGTGAATGATGCTATTGATTCGGAGTCATGTTCGGTGTCTTACACGTCTTTTGATGTGGCTGTTTTCTGGGTCCGTCGGTATGGGCGCGGTGCGCTCATGGCGAAATCGGACGTTGAGTCGGCTTTTCGGCTGTTGCCAGTCCATCCGGACAGTTTTCGTTTTTTGGGTTGTCATTGGCAGGGCTATTTTTACGTTGATAAGTGCCTTCCTATGGGGTGTTCTATATCTTGCGCTTTGTTCGAGAGGTTCAGTTCATTCGTGGAGTGGGTGGTGCGGGATGTCTCAGGGGTGAATTCGGTCATCCAATATTTGGATGATTTTCTTTGCGTGGGTCCGCCAGATTCCGGAGTATGTGCAGTTTTGCTGGCCACTTTGCAACACTTTGCTGAACGTTTCGGGGTTCCTCTGGCGGTGGATAAGACTGTGGGCCCGGCTATGGAGATGACTTTCTTGGGCATTGTTTTGGATTCCGGCACGATGGAGTGCCGCTTGCCTGAGGTTAAGTTGGTGGCTCTACAAAGGGAACTACGTGGGGTGCTGGGGCAAGCGAAAAATTCAGCTGCGGGCCTTACAGTCGTTGTTGGGCAATACTTAACTTCGCTTGTCGGATTCTGCCCATGGGTCGGGTGTTCTGCCGCCGGTTGGCGGCGGCGACGGCAGGGATTACCTCCCCTTTATATTTTCTTCGGTTGACTCGGGATCATCGGGAGGACTTGCATTTGTGGCACACCTTTTTGGATTCGTTTCATGGGCGGGCTCTCTGGATGTCTGGCCCTGTTAGCAATTTTGACTTGGAATGGTTCAGGGACGCGGCGGCGGGCTATGGGGCTTTTTCCAGGGTTGATGGAGTACGGCCTCGTGGCCAGCTTCCTGGCGGGAGGCGGGTTTTCTTCGCAACTTGGTGTTGTTGGAACTTTTTCCGGTGTTGGCGGTTGAGGTTTGGGGAGAGGATTTTCGAAATCTAAACGTGCGTTGTCACTGTGACAATTTGGGGGTGGTTCAGGTCATCAATCGGGTCTCAGCTTCTTCACGACCGGTGGTGGCCTTGCTTCGCCATTTAGTGTTGCGTTGTCTGCGTCTGAATGTTTTTTCTCCATGCGGTGCGTCTCCCTGGGGTTGATAACACCGTGGCTGACGCTTTGTCTCGCTTTCAGTGGGACAAATTCCGAGAGGTGGCGCCGGCGGCGGAGCAACACGGGGTTCCTTGTCCCGACGGGCTGTGGGAGATTGCCTTGGAGTCCTTGCGGGCTGGATCCGGCGTTCGGTGAGTGAGGCGAATTGGTCTGCATACTCTAGGGTCTGGTGGGAGTGGCTGGATCTGCTACAGCGGGTTGAGATTGATCCCTGGGGGCCGGAGGTGTTTTTGGCGGTATTGTACTTTGTGGCGCGGAATTTTGAGCGGGGGGTGTCGGCTGCTGCGGTGGATCGCCGACTGGCGGGCTTGGCATTCTTCTTTAAGTTGCAAGGGTGTCAGGATTTCACTGAAGATTTTTTGGGTTCGGCAGGCTCTCCGGGGTTACCGGAGCGCTCATCGATGTAAGGATTCTCGTCGTCCGGTGTCTTTTGAGTTGTTGGGGTCTTTGTTTGTGCATTGGTGGTCTGTGTGTTCTTCGGACTTTGAGGTGTGCTTATTTCGGGCGGCTTTTGCGGTAGCCTTTTTTGGGGCGTTGCGTATTGGGGAGCTCGTTAGCCCGTCCAAATCGGTTCTTGGGGGGTTATTGGTGGATGAAGTCAGGTGCTTCGGTGAATGGGTGGAGGTGCTGGTACGTCGGTCTAAGACGGACCACTTGGGACGTGGTGGTCGGAAGCGTTTTTTCGTTCTTCCGGCTTCGCTGGTGTGCCCAGTGCGGGCGTTCGGGAATTTTTGTCCCGTCGTCCAGTGGGGCATGGGTGTTTTTTCAGGCACGCTGAGCGGGAGCTGGTGCGAGATGTCAAGCTGGACTTTCTTCAGTTGCGGCGGGCTTATCCGGGGATGGTGGTGGTGTGGTCCGACATTGTCGCCCGTGCCTCTTGGCGTTGGGCGCGGTCGGTAGAGAGGCTCAACAAGGCTCGGATTAAGGTTAACAGAGAGGTGGGGCGTTTCTATAGTCACCATGGGGGGTTGGTGGTCTGGCGCTTGGAGTTGGAGGTGGATACTTGGCGGTATCTCAGGTGCGATGGGGTACATTTGAATGCGGTTGGGACGGATTTATGGTCCCTGGATCTGCAGGATGGCATGCAGCGGGCTGTTCGTTTGTGGCGTGGCACGCATGGGTAAGGGCTTACCCAGCGTGCTGTGGCGGTTGTTGGTCTTTGGAGGCGGTTCTTATTTGGAAGGTAAACAACAATGGTGTGGGACCCATCCGTGGTATGGGATGCCCGGGGACATTCCCAGTTAACCAAGGTTTAACTGGAAGGTGGTGGTGCTGTACTGCGGACGGTATGGTTGTCTCCGAGCTGGTTGGTTGCGGCTGGAGGCCTAGTGTATATGGTTGTCCGCAGGTGCATTTCGGATCGTTTTGGGGTGCCTTCGAAGACCAACAACAATTATGTGGGTTTCTGTTATAAGGAATGGTTGGTGTATTGTAACTTGAGTTGTTAATAAAAGGCCATGTTGGCCATTTACTCCAAAATTGGTGTTATGTCTTTTGTTAGTATAATTGGTTAAGGGGAAGGGGGTTGGTGCGGAACGGTAATGGTGGTAATGGGGAAGTGGACGAGCCTATCTCTGGTGCAATAGTCATGGAAAGTGAAACATATAGCAGTGGAATTCTTACCACTGCTAAATGTTTGTATGTATGATGTATACCAATAGTTTCACCACAGCCTAATCTTAAAACTCTGGTGCTCCCACATCGCTCTCTACCCACTTTCAGATAAACTTAAGAAGGACCTTAACTGCTTAAAGACCACCCTATAGCAGATATACTGCTACAGGGGTGCACCTGTGTGCAGAATCACGAATATATACGTCATTTTGCGTTTCTGGGTAGGGGGCGCGCATGGGCCACGTGCGCGCCCTACCCGCACCGCCATTCATGACCACGGATGTCAATCACCAAGTCCTGGCCGTTGATTACCCACTGGCACCGTTTTGTTTACAATCTTCCTCCCTGTCAGCTCGAGCACACTGCTTGGGATGGCTGTGCACAGTACAGTGCTTACAGTGAAGAACACACCCCCCGCCCCCTAGTAAAACACTCCCCTGCCCAGTTCCCCTTCCTGCAAAGTGCAATTAGTACAGTGTCAGTGTCTTTTTCTCAAAATTGTCAGCCTTTTTTTTTATAGCGCAAAAAATAAAAATGCATAGGCGATCAAATACCACCGAAAGAAAGCTCAATTTGTGTGAAAAAAGGATGTAAATTTAATTTGGGTGCAGTGTTGCATGACCGCGCAATTGTCATTCAAAGTAACGCAGTGACGTAACACAAACCGCTTCTGTAACCACTTCCTGACCGCCCTATAGCAGAAATACTGCTACAGGGCGGCATGGGTGCGCAAAATCACATATATATATACGTGATTCGCGCTCCCGTGGTTTTCACGCCCCTCCCAGATAGCATCAGATTGCCCGTCAGTACACCAGTCATCACATTTAACCCCTTGATTGCCAGGAACACACTCATACACAATAAACCTCCATTGCTAGTATAGTGTCTGAACGGGTCAATATCTTTGATCAGATCAGCACTATACCAGCGTTCACATTAGTATAGCATCCCCAAAAGCGCAGCGTTAGCGGGATCAGCCCCGACACCTGCCAGCACCTGCGTTTAGCCCCTATGCTTACCCCCCCCCTTCTCCCCCAGCAAGTGCAGTGTCAGTAGGTCACTGTCACTTGTTACATTGCACACAAAACCGCAGTGTTCACAGAATCAGGCATGATCTCTGTTAGCACTTGCCAGTAAATTTTGATGACTCTCATATGCAGCAGAGTGCCAGTACTAGTGCCGCGCTACCTTTTGGTGAACTGGTGAGTACCAGCGGTCCAGTGCATCCTGGTTTTTCACATACCTCCTTGATTTTTGGAGCTGTTTTTCACGGAAGATCTGTATGAATTGATTGGGGATCAAAGCAATTTATATGCACAACAATTTATCGCCACCAACCCAAATTCAAACCTTGCCAGACCAGTCGCATGGAAACTCATTACGGTTTTCGAATTTACATTTTTTTTGGGCCTAACCCTCAACATGGGCATTACTAAAAGAAATGAACTGTGGTTGTATTTGTTAGGCTCCTGTCCACAGCAGAAGTTCTGGCGTTTCTGCCAATACTCTACATGGCCGCAGAGGGACACCTCAGCCTCAGTCTGGTGCCTCTATAAGGAGACTCATCACTTCCTCTGGTTGCTGGATGATCTCTAGCTCCCCGTGGTTTGTTCCTGTTTCCTGCTTCCTGTTACCTGTGACTTCCTGATTCCGACCCGGCTTGTACTTGGACCTGTCTGCTCTACTGACCCCCCTGATCTGACCTCGGCTTGGCTAAAGAATACTCTCTCTCTCGCTCCTCCATGCATGACCTCGGCTTTCCCACCTGACCACGTCTGTTCTGTTCCCCATCCGGTACCTGACCTTGGCTCGAACTGACTAACCAACAAAGATCCAAATCCCGGAAGGCTTGCATACCACGCACAGGCGCCTCCAGTCTGCAGACCTATCTCCATGCACCAGCTGTGCTCCTGAGTGGACCACCAACCAGCACTCCTACAGGCGACCTGTGCAACTTTGGGCCTGACTCCCGCTGTCCCACTCTCAGGGGAGTCCGGAACTTAGCCGCAAGGGAAGCCCTCTCTCCATTGGCCTCCATCACCAGGTACGTGATAGTATCATCCAGCCAGTATGTCCGAGGCCGAGAGAGGCGCTTCCGCACTACAGGCCCTGTGCCAGCAAATGACGGAACTTACTCAAGCAATGAAAGATCTTCAGCAAGGATACTTCCAGTTGGAAGGGCATCTTCACTCGCTCTCTACTTCGACAGAACAGGATCTTTCCTAACCCAGTAGCTGCGTCTGCCAGTCTGCCTCCTACCACATCTCCCGCTGTGCTATTACCACTTCCGGAACCCAGAGTTCCTACTCCTGAACGTTTCCTTGGGGATCGACGTAAGTTCAGAGCTTTTAAAAATGCCTGTGAACTGTATTTTGCTCTACAAAACAGAACCTTTTCACTGGAAGCGGTCAAGGTCGGTTTCATTATCTCCCTACTGTCGGAAGAACCTCAGTCTTGGGCACATAGCCTATTGGAGAAAATAACCCAGCACTCAACTCAGTGAGTGAATTTTTTGAAGCCATGGCTGCCCTTTACAATGATCCCCAGAGGACCTCCACTGCTGAGTCCGCCCTCCATGCTCTAGTACAAGTTCGGCGGCCTGTGGAGGACTACATAGTGGAGTTCCGCAAATGGTCAGCAAATACTGGTTGGAATGATGCGGCATTAAAGTACCAGTTCCGCCTAGGCCAGTCCGAATCACTCAAGGATGAGTTAGCTAGCGTGGAAGCTCCCTCCCCCTTGGAGAACCTTATCCTGCTCTCTACCCAGTTGGATCGGCATCTACGGGAAAGACGTGCTGAGCGTACTCAGACCTTTCGACCCACATGGGTTTTGCCAAAGATTCCAGGACCAACTGCTCCTGCCCCTACTCCACAACCCATCAGCACTTCTGAGGTAGAACCAATGCAAATTGGCCTTCTCCGACCTGCCCTAACTCCCGAAGAAAGGCTACGCAGACAGCAAGGCAATCTATGTCACTACTGTGGGGCCACGGGCCACTTCCTGCGTAGCTGCCCAGTATGACCAAGTAAGTCCAGCCAGCTCCATCCTTCGTACCTTCAGTTATCCGGGACTTTAACCACCCATGTCATTCTACCCATGTCATTGCAGGTTGCTGGAAGGAATGTCAGGTTATGGGCAGTCACTGACTCAGGAGCCTGTAGCTGTTTCCTGGACATCAAATTGGCCAAGGACCTACACATCCCCCTTCTGCTTAAGAAACAGAGACTCGACGTCTTACTTGCAGATGGCACTGCTCCGAGCTCTGGACCTGTTACCCAGGAAACCATTCTTATTCTAGCAACCACTGACTCCGACCATCAGGAGTTCATTCGTTTTGACGTCATCAGTTCCCCTATGTTTCCGGCCATCCTGGGCATACCCTGGTTGCAAGCCCACAACCCACAGATCAATTGGCCCAAGAAGGAAATCATCTTTTCATCGGAATATTGTCTACAACACTGGTGCCCTTGCTTCCACCAAGGCTTCCATATGTCTCTCAGTTCAACCTTCACCAGAGGCCAGTCAATCAGTTCCCTCTATCTACCACGACTTCCTTGATGTGTTTGATAAAAAGAAGGCTGACACGCTGCCCTCTCATCGGTCTTACGACTGCCCAACAGAGTTACTTCCAGGGGCAGAAATACCATTTGGGCGAATTTTCCCATTGTCTGAGCTAGAACTAGAAGCCCTCCGACATTACTTAGACGAGAACCTCGCTAAAGGATTTATCCGCCCCTCTTCTTCCCCCGCTGGGGCTGGTATTTTCTTTGTTGAGAAGAAGGATCGGTCTCTCAGACCCTGCATTGACTACCGTGAGCTTAACAAAATTACCATTAAAAATCGGTATCCTCTTCCTCTTGTGCCCGAGTTATTCCAGAGATTCCGAACAGCCCGAGTGTTCTCTAAATTGGACTTACGTGGGGCCTACAATTTAGTCCGTATAAGGGAGGGCGATGAGTGGAAGACCGCCTTCAGAACGCGCTTTGGACATTTTGAGTACCTAGTGATGCCGTTTGAGCTGTGTAATACCCCGGCTACGTTTCAACACTTTGTAAATTACATCTTTAGAGAGTACCTTGACCTTTTCATAATTGTCTACCTGGACGATATCCTGATTTTCTCTGCTTCACTGGAACTCCATCGGGATCATGTTAGGAAGGTGCTAAACACTCTAAGGATGCATGGCTTGTACGCAAAGGCGGAGAAGTGCGAGTTTGAAAAGCAGTCCATTCAGTTCCTGGGGCTCATAATTTCCACTGAGGGAATCTCCATGGACCCTCAGAAAGTATCGGCTATCCTGGAATGGCCTGCACCTTCACACAGGAAAGGGGTCCAAAGATTTGTGGGCTTCGCCAATTTCTATCGGAAATTTATTAAGGGCTTTTCTACCATCATTGCCCCTATTACCCAACTCACTTGCCAGCATACACGTTTCTGCTGGAGCCACGAAGCTCAAAGAGTGTTCGAGCAGTTAAAAGGTCAGTTCACTTCCGCTCCGGTGTTACAGCATCCAGAACCAACGCTTCCCTTCATCCTGGAGATGGATGCATCTGAAGTTGCTACAGGAGCCGTACTCTCCCAGCGCCAGGGCCCAAAGGCTCTGCTTCACCCAATAGCCTTTTGTTCTAGGAAACTGAGCCAAGCTGAAAGGAACTACGATATGGGAGATAGGGAACTTTTAGCGATCAAGATAGCCTTCGAAGAATGGAGATACCTCTTGGAAGGAGCTAGTCACCCAATTATGATTTTCACGGATCATAAAAACCTGGAGTATCTAAGATCCGCCAAACGCCTAAGATCTAGGCAGGCTAGATGGGCCCTATACTTCTCCAGATTCAATTTCCACATAACCTACCGCCCAGGATCCAAGAACGGGAAGGCAGATGCTCTTTCCCGTATGTTCCCGGACCCAGAGGAGCCTTCTCCCCCCAACACCATCTTGTCAGCCCAAAATGTTTTGCTGATCCAACCCAGCCTAAAATCTTTGATCAAGCAAGCCTCTGCACTATGTCCTGAACCCGAACGAGACTCGTTAAGAAGGCAGGATGGCCTTATTTGTCACAAGGATAAGATCTTTGTACCCCAAAAAGTAAGATCTCATGTTTTCAGGGCCTTCCATGATCATCAACTGGCTGGACACTTTGGAGCCCGTAAAACAATGGAGCTAATCCAGCGATCCTTTTGGTGGCCCAAATTGAATCAAGACTGTAGAGCCTATGTGAAATCATACACAGTGTGTTTATGTAACAAGGGAGACAAAACCAAAGCCTGGGGGTTACTGAGGCCCCTGCCCATTCCTGATCATCCCTGGGAGAGGGTTGCAATGGACTTCATTGTGGACTTACCACCCTCTGATGGGTTTACTACCATTCTGGTAGTAGTGGATCGGCTATCCAAGATGGCCCACTTCTTACTATTGGTGGGTACTCCATCTGCGCCAGAAACTGCACTGACCTTCATCAAAGAGATTGTCAGGTTGCATGGTCTGCCCAGTGATATTGTCTCAGACCGAGGGGTGCAGTTTACTTCCAGGTTCTGGAGAGCCCTCTGCAAGGCCCTGAACATAGAACTCTGCCTATCATCTGCCTACCATCCCCAGAGTAACGGGCAAATGGAGCGAACAAACCAGACTTTGGAGCAATACTTACGGTGCTTTTCTACTTTCTCCCAGGATGATTGGGCATCCCTGCTCCCATTGGCAGAGTTTGCCTACAACAACTTAGTCCATTCTGCCACCAACCAGCTGCCATTTTGGACCAATTATGGATTCCACCCTTCCTCCATACCTGACACCATTCCCGAAGCTTCGGTACCCACAGTACAGGACAGACTCTCCATGTTACAGAATAACTGTAAAGTCCTCCGAGAGTCTATACTGAAATCCCAGACCAATTATAAGAAGCACTACGACAGGAAACGGAGAGGAAATCCTCCCCTGAAGATTGGAGACAAAGTTTGGCTATCAACTGCCAATCTAAAACTCCCGTGCCTGTCACGTAAGTTGGGTCCAAGGTACATTGGCCCTTTCCAGATCAAGAGGGAAATAAATCCTGGGGCTTTTGAGCTGTCTCTTCCGGAATCATACAAGATCCACCCAGTTTTTCACATCTCCCTACTCAAGCCAGCTGTTCCTGATCCTTTTCCAGGGAGAGTAGAACCACCTCATCCGCCAATAACAGTTGGGGAGGAGACGGAATACGAGGTTGAAGCAATTCTGGACTGCAGAAGGCAGAAAAGACAGATCCAGTACCTGGTCAGATTGAAGGGATACCCACTTGAAGAAAATTCCTGGGAATCAAAAGGGAATATACATGCCCCCAGGCTTCTCCAAGAGTTTCATTCCAAGTATCCTGAAAAGATGGCCCAGGTGGGCATCCAGAGGCTGCCCTTTAGGGGGGGGCACTGTCATGGTCCTGTCCACAGCAGAAGTTCTGGAGTTTCTGCCAATACTCTACATGACCGCAGAGGGACACCTCAGCCTCAGTATGGTGCCAGACGGCCTTTATAAGGAGACTCATCACTTCCTCTGGTTGCTGGATGATCTCTAGCTCCCCGTGGTTTGTTCCTGTTTCCTGCTTCCTGTTACCTGTGACTTCCTGATTCCGACCCGGCTTGTACTTGGACCTGTCTGCTCTACTAACCCCCCTGATCTGACCTCAGCTTGGCTAAAGGATACTCTCTCTCTCGGTCCTCCATGCATGACCTCGGCTTTCCCACCTGACCACGTCTGTTCTGTTCCCCACCCGGTACCTGACCTTGGCTCGAACTGACTAACCAACAAACATCCAAATCCCGGAAGGCTTGCATACCATGCACAGGCGCCTCCAGTCTGCAGACCTATCTCCGTGCACCAGGTGTGCTCCTGAGTGGACCACCAACCAGCACTCCTACAGGCGACCTGTGCAACTTTGGGCCTGACTCCCGCTGTCCCACTCTCAGGGGAGTCCGGAACTTAGCCGCAAGGGATGCCCTCTCTCCATTGGCCTCCATCACCAGGTATGTGATAGTATTGGTCCGCAGACCCGATTCATCATATGCCCGTGTTCTTTGCTGCCATGGCCAGGCATAGATATGAGAGTATAATGTGTTTTATGCATTTCAACGACAATACACTCTGTCATCCTCGGGGGGACCCTGAATTTGATTGGCTCCACAAAATTCAGCCCCTCGCAAATCACCTTAACCAAAAATTTGCAGATGTCTATACTCCCCAGCAAAACCTCTGCGTTGATGAGACCCTCATTAATTTTTCTGGCCACCTTGCATTCAAACAATTTCCCCAGCAAGCGTGCCAGATATTGGGTCAAGATGTAGAAGAGTTTTGGATTTATGAGGGAGAAGATAGTCACGTGGAGCCCCCCGGATGCCCAGACTGCATGGGGAGTAGTGGCAAGATAGTTTGGGACTTGGTGTCATCATTTCTCCATATGGGGTACCACTTATACGTGGACAATTTTTATTCAAGCGTGCCACTATATAGACATTTGTTCAATCTTGGAACTGGCACTTGTGGCAAAGTGTGACCTAATGTGTGCCCACCATTAGACGTGGGTGGATGTAGGCGGTATATTCTAATGGTGGGCATACCACACACTTTTTCTGGCAGAGATTTCTTCTCTTTTTTTCATTCAGTCCACAGGCTGCATACAAAAAAAAAGAACATAGCATATATACCCAACAAGGATCAGCGATGTACTGGTACATCACTGGACTTTGAATGGTTATACCAGGATGATGCCTACAGTTGCAGGCATCATCCTGGTATCGTTTTTTCAGCTGGCGATCGGCTTTCATGTAAAAGCAATCCTAGTGGCTAATTAGCTGCAGGATTGCTTTTACAAGCATTGGGAGATGATGCCCCCCTCCCCGCTGCCTTCCACGGCCTACTCGGGCAGTCCCGTGCCATCTGGGGAACCTGAGAATGCAGTCGGTGTTTCTGCCAGCTGACCATAGAGCTGATTGGAGACCAGAATGGTGCCAATCATCTCTTTAGTCTAAGAATTCGGAAGCTACAAGCATTTCATCATTTCAGTTTCGCAGGATATAAACAGCGCCATTTGTAAATTGGGAAAGCGTCTAATCACACCGATTTTGGTTTGATTAGATAATGTAAGGGCAGAGGAGATATCTAGAGTCTGATAGACCCCAGATTTCTGAAAAAAGAATATATGACAATGCCCATTGAAGTTATAGGGGATATTTGCATTCCCTGTTATAGCATTAAAAGTGATAAAAAAAAAATGAAAGGTACAATGTAAAAATAATAAAAAAATCTAAATAACTAAAAAAAAAAAATTGCCCCTCCCATGCGCGCACACCTGTGCACAAGCCTTGACTCTGTGCCAGTATGTAAACAGTGGTTGCACCATGCGTGTGAGGTATTGCCGTGAACCTCAGATTAAGGGCAGTAATTCTAACACTAGACCTCCTCTGTAAATCTAAAATGGTGGCTTTTAAAGGCTTTTAAAGCATTACCTATGGATATTAAAAATGTTTGCAGTTTGTCGCCATTGCACGGGGCATGCACAGTTTTAAAGCTTGTCATGTTTGGTATCTATTTACTCGGCATACCATTATCTTTTATATTTTACCAAATAATTGGCCAATATATTGTGTTTTGTGCATTAAAAGTAAAAAAAGTGTATTTTATTTTTTAAATTTGCTTTTGAAAAATCGCTGCGCGAGTGCTATGTACCATAAAAAAACTGTAGTACCCACTATTTTATTCACTAGGGTGTCTGCTTTAAAAAAATTTATAATGTTTGGGGATTTAAATTATTTTCCTAGCAAAAAATACTGATTTTTTTCATGTGAACAAAAAGTGTCAGAAAAGGCTTGGTCTTCAGGTTGTTAGAAGAGTGAGTGATCTGTGGCATAAACGTCTAATGCTGGGCATAAAACACCCCCACCCCCCAAAACTACCCCTTTTTGGAAAGTAGACACCCCAAACTATTTGCTGGGAGGCATGTTGAATCAATAGAAGAATTTATTTTTTTACCACACGTTTTTGGAAAATGACAAAAAAAAAAAATATTTTTTTTTTTCAACAAAATTGTCACTTAAATGATTTACTGCTCACACATGCCATGGGTATATGTGGAATTATTCCCCAAAATACATTCTGCTACTTCTCCCGAGTATGGGGGTACCACATGTGTAAGACGTTTTGGCAGTCTAGCCAAGTACAGGACCCCAAAATCCAATAAGCACCTTCAGGCTTTTAAAGGGCTTTATTTTCTCATTACACTTGCGGACTACCTATCACAGTTTCGGAGGCCCTAAAATGCCAGGGTAGCACATGACCCCTTTTTGGAAAGTAGACACCCCAAGGAATTTGATAAGCATGGTAAGTATTTTGCAGATCTCATTTGTTGCCATAAGTTTTTGGAAAATGAAGAAAAAAAACAAAAAAATATTTTTCTATTCTTTTTTTATATTTCAAAACCTTGTGAGAAAAACTGAAATCTGCAAAATACTCACCATGCCTCTTTTTAAATTCCTTGGGGTGTCTACTTTCCAGAAAGGGGTCATTTGGGGGGGTTTGGGGCTATCCTGGCACGTCAGGGCCTTCGAAACTCTGATAGGAAGTGAGGAAGTGTAATGAAGAAGTTACGCACCTTCAGGCTTTCAAAGTGGTCATTGGATTTCAGGCTCCTGTATGTGGCTAGGCTCCCAAAAAGTCTCACACACGTGGTATCCCTGTACTCTGTAGAAGTAGCAGAATGTATTTTGGGGTGTAATTCCACATATACCCATGGCTTGTGCGAGAAATAAATCATTTAAATGACAACTAGTTGAAAAATGTTTTTGTCATTTTCCAGAAACTTGTGGAAAAAAATAAATCTTCCATGGACTCAATATGCCTTGCAGATAGCTTAGGGTGTCTACTTTCCGAAAAGGGGTCATTTGAGGGTGTTTGTACTATCCTGGTATTTTAGCACCTCAAGAAATGTGATGAGCAGTCAGAAAGTAAAAGCTGTGTAAATTCCATTATCTCTCCCATAGTTTGTAGACGCTATAACTTTCACACAAAGCAATCAATATACACTTGCTGGGATCTTTTTAACCAAAAACATGTAGCAGAATACATTTTGGCCTAAATTTATGACAAAATTTTAGTTTTTTTAGATATTTTTTATGACCGAAATGAGAAAATATTGTCTTTTTCAAAAAAAATTTTTTCTTTAAAACTTTTTCTGGTTATAGCCCCAAAAATAAAAAGTGCACAGGTGATCAAATACCACCAAAAGAAAGCTCTATTTGTGTGAAAAAAGGACATAAATTTCATTTATGTACCGTATTGCATGACCGTGCAATTGTCCGTTAAACTAGGGCAGCGCTGTATAGCAAAAAAATGGTGTAAATTGCAGTATCTATACCATAGTTTGTAGACGCTATAACTTTCACACAAAGCAATCAATATACACTTATTGCAATTTTATTTACCAAAAACATGGAGCAGAATACATTTTGGCCTAAATTTATAACCAACTTTGAGTTTACTATATATTAATTAAAGCTGAAAGTAAAAAATAACGTTTTTCTTCAAAAGTTTTGGTCTTTTTTTGTTTATAGCGTGAAAAATAAAAAGCGCACAGGTAATCAAATACCACCAAAAGAAAGCTCCGTTTGTGTGAAAAAAAGGACGTAAATTTCGTTTGGGTGCAGCATTGCATGACCGCGCAATTATCAGTTGAATTAGTGCAGCGCTGAGTAGCAAAAAGAGGCCTGGTCAGGAAGGGCAAGTGGTTAAAGTGTATTTTTCCCCAAAAATTGCATTTGAAAAACTGCTGTGCAAATACCATGTGATATAAAAAAAATTTAATTATTATCATCTAGCATCTCTGCTAGAAAAAATATTTAATGTTTGGGGGTTTTATGTAGTTTTCTGGCAAAACATACTGATATTTACTTGTAAGCAAAAAATTGTCAGAAAGGGCCTAGATCCTTAAGAAACCAAATTCTTAGCTAATTTTAGTGTTTTTTATACAAATTTCTGCTGCTGTTTTGGGTTTAAAAATGTTTAATTATATTTTAATTAATTTATTGTTAAATTTTTAAATATTTTATTTTTAAGGATGAGTCCATAATGGGTATTTTTAAATAACAATATTATCACTTTTTTTCCTTGTCAAATTATTTTGTATCTGTACATCCTCCACCCATACATTTGTGAGCCCAACGTCAGACTGTGCTTAAACCAATAGGATTCTATGTTGTAATACAGTGAGCTAAATTGGAGAAATTTTTTTTTAAGGCTGACATCTGATTTGAAAAATGAAATGAAGTGCACAGTTTGCCTCGAAGTTTTCACTGACCCTACAACCCTGATGTGTGGACATAATTTCTGCTTGAAATGTATTGAGAAATCATGGAACAGTCAGCAGAAAGGAAAATATCTGTGTCCCAACTGTAAGCACAAATTCGAAGACAAACCTAAGCTGAAAGTTAACTGTGCCCTACGAGAGGTGGCGAGGATTATTAAACCAAGGTTGCCAAAGCCGAAGAACAGAGAAATGAACTGTACTTTCTGTACTGAAACCATTACAGATGCTGTTAAATCATGTCTGCTGTGTGAAGCATCCTTCTGTGATGAACATCTAAATGTACACAGCAAGAAGGAGGAACACATCCTAATAGAACCCACCACTTCCTTCAAGGAGAGAAAATGCTCCATTCATAATAAAGTCCTTGAACATTACTGCGCTGATGAAGATGTCTGTGTCTGCTCCTTATGCTGCATATATGGAGATCACAAAGGCCACCAGGTGGAAATGGTAACAGAAGCAGCTGAGAAAAAGAAAAATGATCTGAGAAATGTCCAAGAAGATCTAGCCTGCAAGAAAATGAAAATTGAGGAATTTCTAAATCATTGCAGTGAAGCACAAATGGTTTCTGATACGGAGCTGTTTGACCAAGGGTTGGAGTGTCTAGAGCTGCAGGTTCCTGGTGACACGTCCATGCAGGAAGGTCAAGCTTCATTCTCAGTCTCTGATCTCATCCAGAAGGCAGAGAAAAGGAGAAATCAGGTGTCCCAAAAATTAGATGGTATTATTAAAATGTGCCAGGAGACTGACCCAACACTTTTCTTGCAAGATCAAAAGAAAGGTGAGTAATAAACCCATTAAGTGGAAGCACTGACTAGGCTAGATACTGAGCCATGGGGATCAGAAAAGAACTGTCAAAAGTTCTGCATAACAAGGTAATGGAACTTTATAAAGATGGAAAAGGACATATAATGATCCCCATTTGATCCTGCCTGCCCTTTTCCCTCTGTGTTGTAGAAGAGTGGACAGCTGCATGGGGGCCCCATGATAATTTTGCATTACATCATACTTGCCAAGTGTCCTGTTTGTGTCGGGACAGTCACACTTTTTACCAAGCTGTCCTGGGATGGTTGTGTCCCAGAACTTGTACTGTGGCCTCCTGTTCCCAATATTGTTCCCTCTTGATCACTACCTGTACTGTGCCCTCCTGACTCCCCCCTTTACTGCGCCCTTTGTGTTGATTGGTCTTTGATTTATGGCATATTTTCTTATTGGTTAAAATCAATTTTATTAAATGAAGTGCTACTATATATGTTTAATTCTATCAACTGTTTATGCTTTAATTCTTGAGAGTAGATGTGTAAATTGAGGCAGGCTGGTAGGGCCCCAGTGCATTACTTTGCTCAGGGTCCCATGATGCAAATATAATGGCCCTGGAAAGAAGCCGTGTGTAGCTGTGTGTGTGTTAGCTGTGTTCGGGTAAGAGGGCTGTAGGCTGACACCCTACAGGAGAAGTCATGCAATGCTTGACTTGTAGGAGCACAGTAAGCCTGGCACAGATCGTGGTGCTCCAAGTGCAATTCTGCATTCTTAACAAAAAGTAATTAAAAAATGACTTAGAGCTACCAGTTCACCCAGGTGACCGGTGGTGGCTAAGACCAACAGTTGCTCACACTCTGAATTTGCAATCTATACTTGTTTGAGTGATACTGTCACTAAACGTATTATTACTATGTAATTCAAGCAGCTGCAGGACAGTAACTACTAAACCTCGGCACCGTTAGCCCCATATTTGGCAGTGGCCACTATTATACCATTGCTTCCATTTTATACCATTGCTTATTATTCAAAAATGAATTAAACAGTGTTTTTGGTTTTATGGTGCTCAGATGCAGTATAATTCCGCTTTTAGTATCCAGCATCCAATAAACACTGAAATATTAGCGTAAGCAACATAAAAATAGAGGATGCAACAACTGTAACCCATTGTGATTTTTTTTTTATCTTAGAACTTTTTAATAAACGTTTTCAGTGTCAGACTGTAGGCAGTTTGGAGACGTTGCCGAAAGAAACTTCCTCATCTTCCTCACATGTAGATGAGGTGGATCGGGACCCCTGTGAAAAGGTAATACCTCTGTTTTATTGTTTTTTGCTCTTACTTTTTACTAATTACTGCATCCAGGGTATGTTCACTTAGGTGCAGTTTCCAGTGGTATAACCTCATCACCAACTGCAGGGAAACTGTAGCAAACACATGTAACCCATTGAAATGGTGTTAGGTGCATTACTTTAAAATGGACATTAGATGGCGGTGGCCTGCCATTCAGGGTCATTCACATTTGGCAGAACAGCCCTCTGGAACTTGTATGCTGAACAGCAGGACTTGAATGGTGAACAGGGTGCTCAGGGACTACATTTCCCAGGGGAGTTAGCGTGTGGGCGGGGGCATACAAATATCAAAGCCTGGGAGAGTAAAGTGGAGGAGAGAGGAGGAAGTGTGCTGATGGCCAGAGTGCTGGACTAAGCCACAGAGCCAGAGTTGGAGAGGGAGAAGGTACAGAAAGAGCCTACTGATCGGCTGTCCTGCCACGCTGTAAAGCGAGTCAATCTGTTAGCAGGAGACCAAACGGGATGCCAAATCGGAACCAAAGAGTCTGTGTGGGGCCCTCCATCTGCCGGAAAAGACAGACTTCTATAAGCTGCCAAACCATATTGATCAGGTGAGAGAGTCCTATGTATCCACTAACTAAGTGGACAGTTTCATAACCTTGGCTATCTACCTGCACATAGTTGTGAACATTACATATAGTTGCCCCAGAATGCAGCCTAGTTCTCCCAGGCACCCTTGTTGGGATACATCTGCATTACAGTGTCATCATCCAAGCTGACCGCAGGACATACAGTTGCAGTCCAGAACACAGTAGTGCAACTGAAACAAGAAGTTCCCTTTTCCAACAGAGAGGGATTCCAACTACTGTTGTCTTTGTCATTTGGCACCCAGAGAGAGTTGTCCTTGTAGACACTCCTAAGCCAGTTGTTACCCTCCCCTATTTCAAGTCTGCCCTTTTATCTAGTGCCTTAAAGGGGACCCTGCACTAATTCACTACCAGCAAAAGGAAAGTGTTAAATCCTTCCTTCCGCATTATTTTTGTGTTACCATTTTGAGGAATTGTCATCTACTGGGGGCACTCACAGTTTCCAGTGATGTGAAGAGCACAGGTATCAGCCAGAGTTACAGCGTCTGTAAAGAGAGCAGAAATGCAGCCTGGCTGTCTTATGCCCAGGTGGGGCGAATTCCAAGGAATTGCCACCCTACACTTTCCTTCATTGTCAGAAACCTTTCCCTACCATTAATACTGTCCTTGAAAGGCAGTGACCTGTCCCTACTCTACCAACTTGCAAAAAGCCTGGAATCCAGGGCCTTAAGTAGGCTCTGCCTGACCCAAGATGGCTGCTGGAATCTGATGGGGTGTCAGCATCCAAACAGGTACTTCTCCAGTGACTCAGGAAACCATAGAGAAATTGTATTCCCCTTGAATTCCTCTCCAGCTGCGGATCAGCTGCTGAGGAGCACCACCTGCAGTAGAGAAATTACACTGCACCTGCCTACAAATCTGTTCATAGAGACACACAGTGCATCTTAGCCATGCTCCCTCAGGCGGGTTTTGATAGACAGCAGCAGGAGCCTATTGCTCCCACTGCTGCTTGTGTCTTCTGTAAGACCAGGAATTGGAGAGGTGGTGCTGCAGATGGGAACAGTGCTGGACTGGCAGGAGGAGTCGGGTAAGTATTTAGGGGAGGGGGGTTCCCCGCTGACAGCTGATAAGTCAACAGTTGTTAAGGACACGGGGGGCCACTTGCCAATCCGCTTCTTAACAACCAACTAAAAGCCAGCACAAAAACTGCTGGAAAAATGCAAGTATTAGTATTTTTTATTCAGCGTTTTTTACAGCTACTAGTGTGCAAGGAGCCTTAATCTGCTCAACAACAAACTGTCCAAAAAAAAAAAAGCATAAAGGTAAACGCATGTGCAAAAACACAAAATGCACCACAAAAAGCACTGCAGAAATGGATCAGACACAAACTGCAAAGCCCCTGAGTTTAGTTTTAATTACCTCTTTATAAAAGATGTGTTTTTTTTCTCATCTGGATTTAACACGTTCTTTTGCATCCTAGAGTAATGATCCTGAGAAAATGCATTTGACGTCATGCTTCAGTGAAAGTTTCCAGGCTAATGAAGATATTATGGACATATTGTCAGGAGGTGCTGCTTCTTCACGTTTTGAAGCAGACTTAGATGGCAAAGTCTATCACCTTCCAAATCTCATATTTCAGGCTAAGGTTCAGACCAAGAATCAGTTCAAATTTTATCAAATATTTGAAATTTAAATTTCAAATTTTACTGAAGCCATAAAAGTACTGTTTTTTGATGATCAGTTTTCGCCCTTTAGAGGGTTGCTAGTCACCCAAGCACCCCATAGACCCCCGCTGAGTGTTTTTTTGGGTGGAGATTGTTGTTACTTGGGGAGTTTTAGACAATAGATGAAAAAAATGTGTGAAAATGTAAAGATACAGTGGAAACATAACACATTGAGGCATATGTGTAAGGCAGTTAATCAAACATTTACTGCAGGTGATTGTTCTGGGTGAATATGTTTTAAGTGATAGTAACTGATTCACCACCAATGAATGAATGATTAAAATCACATTCGCTGCATTATAAATATGTCCCTTAAATAAACCCCCCAAAAAAGAGGGAAAAACTATTTTGTACCAAAACGTTTAACTTTTTAAGTTGCTATTTTCACCCTGTTTTGTTCCCATTGTCCAAAAAATCTCAGATAATTTACACCATAAAACGTCATATAACAGTAAAATACATTTACAAGATGATCATTTCAAACACTTTTAATCTAATACAAATAGTAAATACGCTCCATGTATCATCACTTCCCAACCAAAGAAAATCCCCCACAATGTTGTACATAACTAGAAAAAAATATATACAGTTGTGTTCAAAATAATAGCAGTCAGACATCACTAACCGGATCAATCACTGTTTTTGGTAGAAATGATATTTCTACATGGCAAATAATTTCCTAGCAGGTGTAGTAGAGTAATAGAAATCCAACAGACCCAACAGTCATGACATGCATGCTGCTGATTCTGTGTCATTGAATCACTCATTGAAAGGGGCGTGTTCAAAATAATAGCAGTGTGGAGTTCTATTAGTGAGGTCATTCATTCTTTGAGAAACAGATGGCAATTATTGCCCTTATTTAAGGAAGGAAGGCAGCAAATGTTGTACATGCTGGTTACAGTGCATTTCTCGCTGAAATTCTGAGGAAAATGGGTCGTTCCAGACATTGTTCAGAAGAACAGCGTACCTTGATTAGAAAGTTGATTGGAGAAGGGAAAACATATAAAGAAGTGCAGAAAATGATCGGCTGCTCAGCTAAAATGATGGCAAATGCTTTAAAATGGCAACCAAAACCTGAAAGACGTGGAAGAAAGCGAAAAACTACCATTGGAATGGATAGAAGAATAGCCAAAATGGCGCGGACTCAGCCAACAACCAGCTCCAGGAAGATGAAAGAAGGTGTGACGTTCCCTGTGAGGACTGTTACAATTAGAAGACGCCTATGTGAAGCCAAGCTATCTGCAAGAAGTCCCCGCAAAGTCCCACTGTTGGGAAAAAGACATGTGCTGAAGAGGTTACAATCTGCCAAAGAGCACATTGACTGGCCTAAAGAGAAATGGCGCAACATTTTGTGGACTGATGAAAGTAAGATTGTTCTTTTTGGGTCTAGTGGGCGGAGACAGTTTGTCAGACGACCCCCAAACACTGAATTCAAGCCACAGTACACTGTGAAGACCGTGAAGCATGGTGGTGCAAGCATCATGATATGGGGATGTGTCTCATACTACGGTGTTGGGCCTATTTATCGCATACCAGGGATCATGGATCAGTTTGAATACATCAGAATACTTGAAGAGGTCATGCTGCCTTATGCTGAAGAGGAAATGCCCTTGAAATGGGTGTTCCAACAAGACAACGACCCCAAACACACCAGTAAACGTGCAACATCTTGGTTCCAGACCAACAAGATGGACGTTATGGAGTGGCCAGCCCAATCCCCGGATCTTAATCCAATAGAAAACTTGTCGGGTGACATCAAAAATGCCATTTCTGAGGCAAAACCAAGAAATAGAGAAGAACTGTGGAATGTGGTCCAATCATCCTGGGCTGGAATACCTGATCACAGGGGCCAGAAGTTGGGTGACTCCATGCAACACAGATGTACAGCAGTTCTCAGAAACAGTGCGACTACAACCAAATATTCATGAAGTCATTCAAAGGAAAGCAAAATCTTCAAACATTTCTCAGTTTATATAGTGAATGTTTGAGTTTGTAAAGAAGAATACAAACACTGCCATTTTTTTGAACTGTCTTATATTCACTTTTCTTCAATTTTTTTAGAGGAACAACACAAATTTGATTTTTCTTCATGTTTTGATTTGGAATAGAATGTGTCGTGTTCCCAATGCATTTGTGTGGATGGAAATAAAAGCTATTAGAGGGATTTTCAGCTTTATTCACTTTTTTCAACCCACTGCTATTATTTTGAATACAACTGTATATATATACACACTATATTGCCAAAACTATTGTCCCCACCCTCCAAATCATGTGATTCAGGTGTTCCAATCCCCTCCATAGTCACAGGTGTAAAAAATTAGGCATCTAGGCATGCAGACTGCTTCTACAAACATTGGTGAAAGAATGGTTCGCTCTCAGAAGCCCAGTGACTCCAAGCGTGGTCCCGTGATAGGTGGCCACCTGGGCAATAAGTCCATCCGTGACATTTCCTGGCTACTAAATATTCCACGCTCAACTGTTAGTGGAAGCAACTGGGAACAACAGCAACTCAGCCACCAAGTGGTAGGCCACGTCACATGACAGAGCGGGGTCAGCGCATGCTGAAGCGCACAGTGCGCAGAAGTCGCCAACTGTCTGCAGAGTCAATAGCTAAAGACCTCCAAACTTAGTGTGGCCTTCAGATGAGCCCAACAACAGTGCGTAGAGAGCTTCATGGAATGGGTTTCCATGGCCGAGCAGCTGCATCCAAGCCTTCCATCACCAAGTGCAATGCAAAGCGTCGGATGCAATAGTGTAAAGCACGCCACCACTGGACTTTAGAGCAGTGGAGACATAATCTCTGGAGTGAAAACTCACGCTTCTCTGTCTGGCAATCCGATGGACATGTCTGGGTTTGGCAGTTGCCTGACTGCATTGTGCCAAGTGTAAAGTTTGGTGGAAGGGGATTATGGAGTGGGGTTGTTTTTCAGGGGTTGGGCTTGGCCCCCTAGTTCAAGTGAAGAGAACTCTTAAGGAGTCAGTATACCAAAACATTTTGGACATTTTGGACAATTTCATGCTCCCAACTTTGTGGGAAAATTTGGGGATGGCCCCTTCCTGTTCCAACATGACTGCGCACCAGTGCACAAAGCAAGGTCCATAAAGACATCAAGGAGCCAGTTTGGGGTGGAGGAACTTGACTGTCCTGCACAGAGTCCTGACCTCAACCCCATAGAACACCTTTGGGATGAATTAGAGCGGAGACTGTGAGCCAGGCCTCCTCCCCCGACATCAGTGCCTGACCTGACAAATGTGCTTCTGGAAGAATGGTCCAACCTTCCCATAGACACCCTCCTAAACCTTGTGGACGGCCTTCCCAGAAAAGTTGAAGCTGTTATAGCTGAAAAGGGCGGAGCCAACTCAATATTGGACCCTACAGACTAAGACTGGGAGGCCATTAAAGTTCATGTGCGTGGGAAGGGTGGGGCCAACTCAATATTGGACCCTACAGACTAAGACTGGGAGGCCATTAAACTTCATGTGCGTGGAAAGGCAGCTGTCCTAATACTTTTGAATATTATAATTTTTTTTGTGTAGCTAACAAAACCTTATTCAATTCACTATTTTTTTTTTAAGCTTTGCTAAAATGAGGACTGTAACGGAACCAGACCCCGACTGCACTAGGTTATTTCTGTTAGACTCCCGCTTCCCTGTCCAAACACAGATCCATGGACACCACACGTTTGTCTGAACATGGAAACCTTTATTTTGAACTCAAACAGGCTTTTTATACAATACACACTGAGACTGATCACATGATCATATGCAAAGGCAGCTATGTACAGAAATAGACATAACACTCTAAACAGTAAGTTAATTAGGTTAGCTAGCTGGGTGATCGAAACCAAAGGTGAATGGGAATTTACACCTAGACAATGGTTGGATGAATTAGGATCTCACTAAAGAGCAGATGGTCCGGCTCCTTCAATTCACATGTCTAGTTCAGAATCAACAACCAGGAATAGTCTTCATATGGCTGATAAATATTACCGTCATATCTGAAGTAATTCCAACCGCATTCTCAGCGTCCATTATTCACCCTGTGCCCCTGAGAGACACAGGGTGACTTACACATAATAGGGATATGGGGAGCTGAGACAGGGGTCTCCCCACCTCTCCAAAGTGAGCTGTGTTCCATGGGCCCCCCACCCAAATTGACTCCTGTCTCAAGGACCTTAGGGGAATGTTGTGTTGCCATTAAACCAACCTAAAGATAAAAACATCTGGTTTGACAGGAACCAGCTGAATTTCAAACTGTGTGTGTCCATCTATGGCCAACTTAAGACCTATGAAATTTTGGCCAAAAGTTATAGATTTGTCAGCTGTAGGGTGTTGACGCTTAGCTCATTCCTATCCCCATCATTGTTTACTGATCCTTGTAAGATGAATAAAGGCAAAACTTGGTTATCAGTAGAATCTTCCTATAGATGTGGTGTTTCCACCTGCAGATACTGTAGGGTTCCCAAAGAAAAAATGTGTCTGTGGAGGTTTACCATATTAATTATTCTGTTTCATTCAGCTGTCAGCTATGACTAAGATTACGGGAGAAACACCTTTATATAAAGTGCAGTTTTGTTCTGGATTGTATGGTACAGCAGTCTTGAACAAAATTCTATACTTCCTCAGAATAGCTTGTGCTTTACAACTTCTGTAATCTGCCTTTATCTGTTTGGAGTATTTTAGGCATTTTGTCAAATTTGTTGTTTACTTGGGTAACATATTATTCAACTGTATCTGGAATGTCATCTTTGCTGTTTAATACATTAAGCATAGTATACCTTGGGCAGTCACCAATGTATGTGAGTATAAATCTTTTCTTTTCTGGAGCTTTCTGAGTTTTCATAGGACCACATAGATCTGAGCGGATTAAGTCCATGGGCTGTCAACTCTGCTGTTGCTACATTTGGGAAAATATTTCCTAGTTATTTTCCCATCATGCAACTGGACAGTTCATTGTTTGACTGCATGGGTCAATTTATGCCACTGGCATGCCAATCTTCAGCTAGTTTTGTCATAGTTTCAAGATTCCTGTGTCTAAGGTGACAGTGCCAAGTATGAATACAGTTCAAATGTTTTTGCTCTTTGACAGTGTTAACCAATTCACCAAGCTTCATCTGATACAGTTCATGTGTAATTTTCCTTTAGCTAGTATACTACCATTAAATGAATAACTTCCTGAAGCTGCCAGAGGTTCGCTTCAGTGGGCGGGTGAACACACCATTTTATATGCTCATTCGGTGAACCGTGAACAGCCTACGTTTGCAGTAAATTCTGACCTGCTGCAAACCCGAACCTCATCCCTACAAGAAATCTAGCATTTTAGAAGGAAACCTGTAATGATAGAGTCACTTCAAAATGACCCTGTCAGGGTTTAAAGAAATCTTAATGCATGGTCCGTGCAATATAAATGCTTGTTTACTAATCTCACTGGCATCCTATATTTCAGTGAAGCAACCTCCATAAAACACTTTATGGTTCAACACTTCCAGGATTGTTGGATGCCTGTGTCCTAATCATTGTCCTGTAGCTCCATCCTCCAACCCCTACATTACTGCAATGTCCCGTAATAATGTGAGGATCGGAGGAAGGAACAACAGTGTGAGGCAGCAGACACAGGCAGCTAACAATCCTGGAAATGATGATT
Organism: Staurois parvus; assembly: GCF_062004578.1. Classification (NCBI taxonomy): domain Eukaryota; kingdom Metazoa; phylum Chordata; class Amphibia; order Anura; family Ranidae; genus Staurois; species Staurois parvus. The sequence continues at coordinate 200,094 of NW_028318768.1, read as the reverse complement.
GCTGAAGAGTCTTACAGAGAATGGAGCACTGGAAGAGAGGGGAGGTAGGAGAAACTAGTATAAGAGCTTGTTTATTGCAGGAACCATGCAACAACCTTTCTTTCTATCCTAACAACGTCATTATGCATGCAGGATCAGATTTATCTTTTTTTTTCTCCCTTAGCCCAGCTACCTCGTGCTGCCCCCACACAAAACCCACAAGAACCAAAACATACAATATGTTGATAGAACTACTAGATGGTTTTATGACTGGGTCAGGGATCTCCTTTTAAACATTAACACCCAAAAGTACACAAACGTAGAGAAACATTTTGTACATCGTCATGGTTTGAGTGTAGAGTCCCTGAAAGTACAGATTATAGAAAGAGTGTGTATTCCTAGAAGAGGCGGAGATTGCATACCCTAGACTCTCAAGACCCCTACCCAAGCTAGCATTTATATGGGCACTTCCTCCATCCACTACATCACTAGAGGAGGGATTTATCTAAAAGGGGAGCTAACACCTGCTTACATCCTTCCAATTCCATAATGGTAACAGAGCCATCTAGTGGCAGGCAAGCTATTGAACATGCCAACAAATTGAACACAAACTCAAGCTAACACTATATATGCAGTTGTAGCAAACAGTTTTGTTCCTTTTATAATAATGGATTACATATATAAATAAAATCTGACCATTGTTAGCACCCCTGTCAGCGGTAAATGTTTTTTCTCAACCCTGTGACTTCCTGAATCTGCAGGAGAGTGTGTTCTTTTGAAAACAACAGACTTACTAGCCAGATCACTAAGTGAAAATAAAGAAAGTAAAGCCTAAAAAAAAGAAAATTAATGTAGCCCTCACAGCTAAGAATTTATAAGGTGCCATATAATAAAATGTTTACTTTTGGGCAAGTTTATCCGTAATGTCGCCTGCACACACTGGTCCAGTAAACTTTTCCCATCTCCACATCAGCTGTGTGCACTGACAACACATGTTGTACCAGTGGAGTGTGGGCAGGACCCTGATACTTGAACAAGAACCAGCTTTAGCACAGAAGACACAGACTCTGCCCCACACCCCAGTGGTACATGTTACTGTCAGTGCACACAGTTGATAAGGGGGGTAGAGGTTTGCTGTAGCAGCATGTACACAGGAAGTATTAGTGGTATAAAAAAAAAAGGATCTCATCCAGGAGTCTTGGTCGATAAAGTTTCATCCCTAATACCTGTGGCACCCTAGACCATGGTTTATGTGGCACTACCATAAATTGGTATGGATTAGAGGGAATGGAATTGAGCTTCACATGACTTCTAATTCAAAATTTAATTCTTTTTTTTTTTTAATCTTTATTTTCACATATGTAAATAAAGGGAGGAGTCAGTACATACATTCCCAAAAGAAGAGTTCAAAATGGCCTCCAAAGAGACATTACAGTATGACATACAACATGGGTCAAGTACAACTTCCATCTAGTAACAGGAATCCATGGAAAGCCCAACTTAAGGCAGTAAAGAAGCCATAGGGGATGTAGGAAGTGGGAGGGAAGGGGGGGGGCATATCAGAAAGAGGATAACCAGAGGAAAGAATGGATCTTGTCCCCTTTTTCCTGCGCAAGAAATAAAAAAGAGGGGGAGGAGAAAAAAGAAGGGTACAATAAAGGCAACATAATCTACGAACACAGTGTTTACATAACATGTCCTGGTCAACAAGCCTCAGTAAGAAACTTAAAACTTAAGCACATCTAGATGAATTACTACATTGAGCCCGGGTTCACTCCGATGCGTTGCAGAATTTGGAGCATTTTCTGTGCGAATTCCGCACCGCATCAAAATCGCACTCTGTTCATGTGAAACCCTGCGGGTGTGTATGTTAAGTTAACAACACCCTGAAAGCGGTCTGCAAAACGTGGTGCGATCTGCAGAATCGGATCCCATAGGTGTGAATACCCATGCGATCCGATTCTAGTGCGGACCAAAAAAAGGGTCCTGCACCTTTTTTCGTTCGGGTGAAGTGCGATTAGAGCCATACAAAATGTATGAATCTGATCGCACCGCACACAAATCACATGTGATTTGCACAGAAATGCGGTGTGGTTGTACGAATCACATGCAATTTACCGCACCGCATATATGTGAACCCGGGCTTACAACATTAATGTTTATACATGTCAGAGGAAAGAAAATCTAGCCACAAAGCCCGATTTTGCATAAGTGTTTGCACATTGCACAGCATTAATTCTAAATATAGTTTTTAATTATCTCTTTATAGAAAGTTTATGGTTTTCGGAATCTCAATTTGACACTTTGTATTTTATCCTAGAGCCAGTATAATGATGATACTTTGGTCTCATACCCTGGTGAAAGTTTCCATTCTTCAGATTTGGACATTTCTTTAACTTCTTCTGGAGATTTAGATGAATTGGACTCTGACCTCTGCAGAAAGGTAATTCTATACATCTGTTCCATTCTCTTTTTTTCAATAACTTCTTTATGGAGAGTTTACGGTTTTTGGAATCTTGACCTGGGACATTCTATTTTATCCTAGAACTGGCATAGTGATATTCCTTTTATCTCAGACTCCGATGAAAGTATACCTTCGGACAGTGTTTCAGAAGAAATTTCTCTCGCTTCTTCAAATTCAATTGAGATGGACAGGAACACCCTTGAGGAGGTAATACTGTATATCTGTTCCATTCTCGTTTGTCAATTTTGTTTTACTATTTGCTACTTTCAGGCTGAGTTCAGGTGTAAGTAGCTCACAGCAGTTTAAGGGTCTTTGCAATGCTCATAGTTAGATATGTAACAATACATGCTTCAAGTGCCTTCAGCTTGCATTTAATGTCAGTTTGAGATCATTCCGTTTCATCGCAGGTAAATTTGACCTCCTTCTAAGCTGCATCTACCTGCTTTGAGCTGCTTTTACAGCCTTGTTGACTTGTATGGATAAAGAAATTGTTCTAACACGAGCAAAAACCTCACTGACATAGACCCTAATGCAATCAGCCACTGCAGGGAAACTGTAGTAAACTCGGGATGGTCACACAAAGTATTGATTCATATCTTTGCACAGTTGTAGGGATGAAGCCTGCATGAAAAGTAATGCACCATCAAGGGTTTTGGGGTCTAAGGAGACAAATAACTAACAAACAATGTAGCACTTTTTACTAGATTTATCCAGAGATGAGGCTTGGGTTCACTGCTACCATGTGTTCCAAGTGAATCCTGTGTATTTGAGATTTGCAGTCCTGGCTAATTTATGAGTAGCTTCATACAACATATTTTTTTTTTTAACCATAATGCACTGTATGGCCTTCGAACTATAGCCAGCAGCCTTAGAAGGGCCAGTACAGGGGCTTTGATTACGCCAGCTCCGTCACTATAAAGTGGGAGGAGGGGGGGGGGGGGCACAGCGCAGCCATAATGTCAGTGTATTGGAGGCTGTAGTGAAAGGATAGAGAAAGATGAAAAATAGCATAGGGAGAGATTACAGTCATTTAGGGAACTGTATGTTAATTCTCTTCACCAGCTCCTTGGGCAAGCAACCCCTTTTGCTGTAAGGCTTCCCTGTAAAAGGAATGGGATTTCATTTTTAAAGAGGCATTTAAGAAGTGTAAAAGCAGTGCTGGATTTTCTGATTAGAAACAACATGTAAGCATTTGCTGATTTCAGCCTTAAACCTCCTTCCTGTGTTCACAATATCTTGTTTTTAACAAAGATATAATTTTCTTAAAGTAGTATTAAGGCCCTTTTCACACATGGCAGGATTTGTTCTGATCAGCAAGGGGATCTCTGAGCTGATCCTCTGCTGATTGGAGCAGAGCGTAACGGATGTCACATCTGTGTCCACTCAGTTTAAGCAGAGCGGACACAGACCGACTCCGCTCTGCTATATGGGCTGTTCGTTTACACCCAGCTACCTTCTATCTGGTCCACCAAAATGGATGAGGACACAGTCACACGTTTTTTAGTCGATTGGACCTGGAGTTAGTTGTAAACAGACAAGACCTTTAAACCCACCTGTCCATAGCTATGCATGGACCTTCAGATCAGGTCTGCCTAAAGTCTGACAGGCAGACCTAATTGGAACACCCATGTGAAAGGGGCCTTAAAGTGGTTGTAAAGGCTCAAGGTTTTTTTACCTTCATGCATTTTATGCATGAAGGTAAAAAACCTTCAGTAGGCTTCAGCCCCCCTAATACTTACTTGAGCCCCATCGCAGTCCAGTAATGTGCACGAAAACCTCAGCTCTCCTGGGTCTCTCCCTCATCATTGGCTGAGACAGCATTGGGAGCCATTGGCTTCCACTGCTGTCAGTCACAACCATTGAGCCAATGAGGAGAGAGGGGGTGGGGCCAAGCCATGGCTCTGTCTGTAACTAATACAGTACACAGAGCTTTGGGAAGTGCCACAATGCATAGTCCAGTGACTGAAGGCCACATTCAGGCTACTCTGCAGTTTGCAAGTCAGGTGTGGTGTAGGAAGGGCTTCCAAAGTAGGAGCCGCAATTGGACAATACTTCTTATTTGTTAGGATTTGATTTTAGAGGGAGATCTGCAAACCTGATCTTGGATAAACAATGTATTTTTTCTCAGACCATGTACATAAACAATTGCAAACAGTTCATGCAGCCTCCTTGGAGCCTTTTTGCTATTCCAGAGGGAGTGAGCAGGAAAATTACGTGTTCTAGATTTCAAGACAGAAAAATGAAACAGTTTTGAAAGATTCCTTTTAAGCCTCATCAGGCTGCAATTTTTCAACAAAGAGAGAAATTAAATTGCAGCTTGAAATTTAAAATTTGTCTCTTCTTTTGGAATACGGAAATACGCAATACTGAGTCCACCGGGCACTGAGCTCCCAAGGCAGTAGATGCTACAGAGCTGCCCTGTAGCTGCACCACAACTTCTGCCTCTCCCTGTAGGCCTGCCAGGCACGATGATAATAATAATATGGAACTTTTTCCTTACTTTTATTTGTAGCCATTAGAAGAGCTGTTTAGGGGTAGTGGTGCTTTGATGCACTGTAAACTGTCGTGCTTTGGATAAACCCAAATAGGAAAAAACTCTTTTTTTCCATTTATTTTTTTATTTTTAAGGAAAAAAAAAAAGAGGGGACAGCAGTAACACACCAACAGAACCTGCTGCTCACACACACACACACACACACAAAAAAATAGTCCTAAATAGGACTGTTGGGTTTTATGAAATTTTAGTGAATGTAGGTGAAATTACTTGAGATTACACTCCATAAAAAAAGAGAAAAGCAGCGCCATCTAAGTGCAGCAATAAAGGCAAATGTGTTTGGAGCATGCATGCTCCTTCATCAGGCCTTTCATGCTCTGAATGCGTGCGTGCCACACCTACTGCTGCTGTACCTGAAGATGACATCACTCCTGCCTGCCCAGTGGATCCACAGCGACCGGTAAGTACTGGGAACCGCCAGCACAGCCAAGGACAGTGCATGGGAGACCTGCCTGTAGAAGGACCGGCCAGGAGTTGCACAGCGGATGGCACCACTTTGACAAGCGCTCATTTGACTACTACTATTGTGAGTTGCCAATTTTGTGGAAATAAAAATATATAAATATTTGCCTTTATTGCTGCACTTAGATGGCGCTGCTTCTCTCTTTTTTTATTGCTTACACAGAATCTCTTCTAGCTCTTTTCAAATCGGCTGCCACTGAGTCACACATTGTCGGATTATTCCTCGACCACCCTTTGGACTTTAAGGACTTTACTCGTGTGGTTACTATACTAATAACACATAATACATCTGGTCTTTCCCTCTCAGTGCACCAAATATTTCTCTTGTTCTTGAGGGTTACACTCCACTCTCCCTAACCACATAAACTGCAATTCATTGCAAAGTATCAGTATAATACTGTACATACTGTCTACAGATAGATATAGAGAGAGAGTTATTTAAACTAATATTTTCAGAGGTGACTTCTAGTTCAATATTTACAGCATCGCTTCTAAAGCTGGCAGGTTGAATGAAAAAAAAAAATAACCGATCCCACCGTCTGTACATCCATGGTGGATGGGGAAATTCTCTCCTCTGTGCTTTTGTATGCTAACATTGGGAGTTCCCCGCTGTATGAATACACAGATCAGTGCTGCAGCCATTGGCTACATCTGCTGATCAAGTGGCTTTTAAACTGACAGGGCGGTTGAGCAGAAGTCGAGCAGTAGATCAAATTCTGTTCAACTGCAGAGGCCACACATGGACTGAAATTTGTCCCTGCTGAACTGGCCAAAATGATGATTCATCTATAGCCACCTTAAGTAAAGTTATTAATGTCACAAAACACAAACAGAGAAGGTGCAAACACCACAGCTCTGAGGAAGGTGCCAACTCCCCGAGGAGGGCTGCACCGTCTACCCTTCCAGTTTAAGTTGCTTGACTTTGGCAAAACGTTTTAGCAGTACGATGGGTGCCTCTACCATTTCTGAGCTCTGACGAGTTCACTTGTATATCTCTGGTTACTCTAATCTTGACTTGACATTTTCTGTTGTATTCTAGAACAATGATCCTGATAAAATGTTGGCATCAGGCTCCAGGGAAAGTCTTCAGTCCCAAGGACATGCTCTGAAAGAGTCTTCCAATTCTTCACATTTAGATGAGGTAGTCTGTGACCTCTGTGGAAAGGTAAAGCTTCTCTCTGTATTATCTTTTTGTCTATCACTTGGGAGTATTTTTATTTTTTTTTATTTCTTTTTTAGTCGGGTGGATATGAGATATTGCACTCAAACTTTAAAAGTATAACTAAAAGCATTTTTTTTTAGTTTTGGATAGAGTGGAGATGGAAATCCCCCCTCTCTTTGTCCTGTTTACCATTACCATTCAAAGTGAAAGTAAAAATATCTCAAATTTTGGGTTGTCCCCAGAAATGTAACGAGGGGAAATCTTTGAATGGGGGACACTGGTTCTGGGGGGGTCCAAGGGATTCCCCTAATTTGCAGGGAATTACTTTCACTTCCTGTTTTGGCTATGAAACAGGAAGTGGAATAAAATCTCCCCAATGGGTCACAGACACAGAAGGCAAAAAAAAAAAAAATCTGACGGGTTATAACCCCACTCTTACTCTGTTCAAAATGAAAACAAGAAAGGTTTTGCCTATAGCTCTGCTTTAAGTTTGTCATTTGCAGCCAGTAGATGTCACACCAGAGGGTGCAATTAGACGTGCAGAATGAAAACATTTGTTTTGTTCTGGATAAGTTACTAATTTAATTTTGTTGCATTAGTAATAAAATACGTTTAGTTTAGTTTTGTTTCATTTCGTTTATTTGTTTTTGACCCGATTCAGTTTTTTGTCAATGGATTTGAACTATTCTAATTGAAAAAGTAAAATCTGATCTGAATTCATTCTGAAGAATATGCAAATAATATAGGCTTGTATGCTGCTACACCCTAGGTATAATAGAGGAAGGAGGAGATTGCTGCACTCACTGGTCAAGTGTACTCTTACTCAAATTAAATAATTAAACAAAAAATGTGAACTCCTCAAATGTAAACCTTAAAAACACACAATATCAGTCCAGAAAAATTGAAAGGTGAAGTTGTAACAGTCCAATCCAACATGTATAAAGTCCTAATGTTGTGCTATCCAAAAATTTCCAAAACCGTGCTTGAATTGTTGCCCCACTCCCTACTCACCTTGAAGCTTGACCTACAAATTAAATTAGGTCAAATACACTTTTAGAAGGACTGTGTAGCCACCAAATTTCTAATCCATGTGATATTCCTTCCACGTGCTATGTAAAATATCGTATTGTCTCGATATTTTATTAACTTGTATTGATGAGAAATGTTCAGATAGAAAGTCCTTCCACTTCTTGCATAAACTCAAAAAGATGATTTAATAATAATGTTGCATAAAATTAGAAATAAAATATTGGAATACAGAATGTTTAAATAATGTCCAAAAATATAGTTAAGTTCTTGATAATAAGATTGTATATATGTATGTGTGTGTGTGTGTGTGTGTGTGTGTGTGTGTGTGTGTGTGTATTGCATCAAGGCTTCTAGCAAAGAGTGTCCTTAAAAAGTCTTTGTTCTGCTCTTAAAAGAGCAATCCAGCCCCCACCATCTCCTAAAAATGGGCTGATCTACTCTTGTGTTCCTTGTAGTCCCACCAAGATAATTGGAAACAGATGTGTACATATAACAAACCTCCAGTCTACTTCTCCTAAAGTCTGAGTGTAACTTAAGAAGGTCTAGACAAAACTTCACTGACATTCCATCAATTAGAATACATTAGATGTATAACATATATATATATATATATATATATATATATATATATATATATATTCTCCTAAAAGTAATCTTGCTAAGAGTTATCTCATATATAAATATCGTAATCTAGAAACATTAAAATATAAATCTTGTAAACCGAACAATTCTCTAGTTAGTGGAACATAATCTCTTACATAGATGGGGGAGGATGGGGGGAAGGAATGGCTAATTACTACCACGTTGCTTGAATGTAGAGAAAACCAAGATATATGTTCATATATGTATACACAGACTATATAAAGTCTAATTACTTACTTTTCCCAATCTAGAACAAATATAAATATAATAACTCAATTATTCTATTAAGATCCAACTCATCCATACTTATGTTAGTAATGTTAATAAGAAGATATTAGATATTAGGTTAAGGAAAGCTTCTAACATTTCCCTCTCAAAATGATCGATTTTATTGAATCTTAATCATTTTCCTTATCTTAATCCATTTATACACATTCTCGTCACTTTCGTATCCATTCATGCGTTTTTGGATCTTAAGATAATTGATCTGAACATATCTTTAATTTGATTCTATAATGGGAAAAACAAATTCTTTGATAAACCTTTTGTTATGTATCACATAAAAATATTTTTACCCTTATTATTTTCCTTTCCTTTCACCAAATAATTCATCCCCTTAATAAATGTATAACTGTAACATTATAGTACAATACTTTAAAATATGTCACTTAAAAAAATAGATGTTTCATATTTTCCCTCCAAAATGTGTGTAGCACACAGTTCTATAATTCATACATTTTTCAAATTACTTTGTCAACATTTAAACATAACATATGTTCTCTAACTTCAATCCATACATGTATATCAAATGATTTTTAAAACATACATATAACAATGTAAAGCTTGCCTAAGTTTTTCTATATGTACCTTAGAAAAACTTATCTCTAGCTTAATTAAAAACAGATGTTCTGACTAATTAGAGTGACTCTGTTGTAACAAAGGTTTAACCTTTTCACTTCTGAAAGTACATAGGGTGTGATTGCAAATGTTCATGTGAAAACTGATCTCATCTTGATATGGCAAACATATCATGTCAAAATAAAATGTACACACAAAAAAACAATATATCTGATGAATGAATTATTTCATCAGTAGTCAAAAGTCAATTGTTTTATAAGTTCTTCCTCTATGAGATGCCTTGAGATGTCTTGTCTTCTTCTAGCGCTGTATAAAGTTAAAATAACTTTATTGAACATAAAAAGAACAATAAAAACTATGATGAATGAAATTCTTGTTACAAAGCTTCTTCCAGAATAAATTTCCTTCTTGGAAAATGTATTATCATCTGAAAGGTTTAGAAATATTTGAATTTTCTTCCTTTAACAGTTACTCTTAGGTCATTTCCTGTAACAGAAATGCAGTAACATTATTTTGGCATTGATAATTTTACATGGACTAATCCTCTTACATTTATCTGTTAATATTACATATCACAATCACTAACATTGCTAGTCATGACATGGAAGACATATTTTCATTATAACATTTCTTATTGACTTGTAGTGTTCTATTTTAGAATGCGGGCACTTCCGCCTGACAGTACTAGGGTTGCTGGTTCAAATCCCAACCACGGCACCACCTGCCTGGAGTTTACATGTTCTCCCTGTGCCTGCGTGAGTTTCCTCCAGGTACTCCGGTTTCCTTCCACACTCCAAAGTCATGTTGGTAGGAGAATTGGCTCCTGTCTAAATTGGCCCTAGTATGTGTATGTATGACTGTGAGTTAGGGACCTTAGATTGTACACCCCTTTAGGGTTAGGGACTGACGTGAATGTACAATATATATGTAAAAAGCGCTGCGCAACTTAACGGCGCTATATAAGTACCGGAAATAAACAAAAATAAATATAACAGGACGCTACATCTCCATTATTGGTCATGAATCAAAACCTTGGTTTCAAAACCAAAGAAAGGTTTTGTATCAACCCAGAGATGACAAAGGATTATGCCTTTGATCTTATCTCTATAAAATTGTAAATATGCGTAGCTGTTTTTTGTGTTGGCTTACTTCTTGTAGTGTAAGACTGATCTGCAGTAATACATACTGGTTTCAAATGTTTCTCAGTTCCTATGTTGAAAACATAAGGTACAAACTTCTCACCTACAGCTGTACAAATATGTGTTGGTATGTTTTCCTGAAAATGTATTTTTCTTACATCTATCTGAATGTGTTTGGAAGACAGTGTTTTGTACCATATAGGATACTTTTCTGTTGAACCATCTTCCTCTAGGAGTTTCAGTGACGAATCAGGTGTCTGTAATATGATCTTACTAGATCTCACAATGTTTTCAGTTACCTTGACTGCAAAGAAAACACTTAGCAATTTTTTCATATGTGCATCAAAGTTTTTCTCCATATTTGTCAAAGTTCTTGAGAAGAAACCTATTATTTTCTGATTACCTTCTTTTAATTGTGACAAAGTTGCTGAGATTGCATTATTGGAAACATTGGTTTCTAAAACAAAAGGAATTTTACTACAAAACTCAACAGTATTTAATGTAGTAGCATTCTGCAAATCCCATTTCAATAGTTCAAAAACCTCTTTCTCAGTTTGATCCCATTGATCAAATACGTCATCTTTTTGTCTCAAATGATCAAATAATGATCTAGACTTCTCTGCAAAATTGGGTATAAAATCTTTACAATGATTTACTTCACTCAAAAACTGATGCAAAGCCTTGCGATTTGTTGGAATTGGATAAGCAGAAATAGTTCTAAGTTTTTCTTGCAACAACTGTCTCTGTCCATGACTAATTTGCATATAAAGTAATTCCACCTGTCTTTTCATCAAGTTAACTTTCTCTGTATTCAATTTCAATCCTGCTGTTTGTAACAACGTAAATATTTCAGACAAAAGAGTGATATGTTCAGTTATATTTTGTGTAGACAAGAGAAGCTTGTCTACATGCTGGACAATACATTCTGGCCTAGAGAATTTAGATAATATTTTTCCCAAATTCTCATGAACAATTCCATCACTCACATCCAAGCCTGGGGCTAATCTTGTGAATGTATACGTTTCTTTGTTGAAGCTAAAGGCAAGTTTATATTGACAACTCTTAGCTAATGGTACTGAAAAATGGCTATTGGCGATTTCAAGTACAGAGAATATTTTGGCCTTGGCATCCAGATGTGACATTATGTTACAATCAGGAACAATAGATTTGTTATTTGTGATGCATTTGTTCAATGTCCTGAAATCAACTGATAAAGAATATGAATTATCAGCTTTGATAGGCCAAATACAAATATTCACCACTGATTGTACTTTCTTTAAAATTCCTTGCTGTAAAAACTCATCTACAATGGAAGAAATTGGATTAATTGATTCTAATGGCAATTTGTATTGAGGTTGAGGCTTAGGGTCTCTACCTTCAATGTCAACTTCAAAATCTTTAAGCAAACCTACATCATTTTTGCTTTGACTCCAAAGATCTTTATGTGATCTAACCAATTCAAGATTGGTTCCTGTATGTGGCCATTTATGATCTGAAGACATGTCAGCAGTTGCTGTACAAATACTTCCAACATTACAGTACATGGAAGAATCAATTAATGTTGATTTGGGCCTTCCACTTTCATCCAATAAAATTGGAGCAACATATTCCAACGGTAAGGAAGAAGAGTCTCGATTTGATCCTGATTTAAATTTCGGCAATGGCAATAAACCACTCCTATTAATGACAACAGCACTGTTTACCATATTGTTTAAGCTGTTGTTAACTCTCAGTGAACTGATCTTTTTAACTTCTGAGGCATAAGGCAACTCAGACAGACTATTGTTGGAACATGGAGGAGCAGATTGTTCAGAAATTATATTTTGGTCTTCTAATTCCAAAGCTTTTCTTTGTAAATCTAATTTATAATGAATACAATCTCTTTTCAAATGACCAAATCATTTACAATAGAAACAAATGGTATTTCCTGTCTGCTCTGAGACTCTCGTCCTGCCTGTGACGTGTTCATCATCATAATTGGGTGTGGCTAAGCACATGGTCTCACTCTGTTCTCCATTTTGAACAATTAAACTTTCCTTCTTCTGATTGTTTACTTTAAGTTGCCTTCTAACTGTATCTATAACTTTGGCTGCTTGATCTAAATCATTTTTTCCAGTAGAAATAATAAAAGATGCTGGATCAAGATACTTGAATTTTTTAACAAAATCATTTACCATAGAAGGAGTCTCATTGTCTAAATTAAATATCATTTTGTATACTTTAGAAAATCTATTTTTAAAATCAAAAGGATCATCATTAATCGTAGCTCTTAAGGAGTCTAAGATTTCCAAAGAAGGAGTTTCCTCTCCAGTAGTAAATATCAATAATTGACGCAGTCGGTCTGATGCATTGCTATGCATTTCCTCATCATCCTCAATATATGGCGTTTTGATTAATCTACGTGCCATAACGCTGGGGAGCCATAAACAGAATAGAAAATTTCTTTGCTCCTGATTTAAACAAAAATTATTACAAAAATTTTCATAAACCTCCATGTTATGGAAAGCATCGGCCTCCTTATCATAGGCTGGCATATCCTTCAAAATTTTCATGAGGTGATCAAGGATTTTAAGATTAAGTTCTGCAGCTTTATCCCTTAATTTTCTCTTAAACATTTCTTCCTGATTGGCGGGATCTCCTTCTATAGACTGGATCTCTGGTACAAAAGATTTTTGTTTCTCTGCCTTAGTATTCACACAAATTCTTTTTACATCATCCTGCAGGTCAGATAACTGAATGTATTTAGTTTGAATTACACTTTGCAGATCATCTATTTGCTCAGTCAAAGTCTGACAATTAGCACATACACTGCTCTGATCTTGCTTCATTACACAAGCAGCAGTCTTAGGAACATCAAAAATCATGGCGTTAAAAACATTAACTAACTTCATTACATTTCTAACTTGTTTGCTCAGTTTCTTAAAGGAAAACTTAGATTTTTCTATCTTAATATTAGCCTGTAAGCACTCATTATACATGTACCGCCAAAGTTCATCATCTTTAACAAATGTAGACAGATGCTTGAATTCTAACTTACTCTCTCTAGATAATTCATCAATAAAATCCATTACTTACCGATTAAGAAGGTCTTTCTTTACATAACGCGTCTTTTCTCTCTTGGCGGGAAATGACATCACCAAGGAACAGCGTTTTCTTGCAGTTGCGCAAAATTCTCACCAATTCTGCATTTAGGTTCTCGATTATGCCGACGATTCATCTGTTGAAGACTTTTACTTCTCCTGAAAGCTTGACTTCATATTTTGTTGACTTACAAACATCTTCCCTCTCATCAAGGTGAAAGAGAAAAAAGTCAAAAACAATCGATCCTCGGAAACTAATCGAACTGGAGGCTCGCCACTGTAAAATATTGTATTGTCTCGATATTTTATTAACTTGTATTGATGAGAAATGTTCAGATAGAAAGTCCTTCCACTTCTTGCATAAACTCAAAAAGATGATTTAATAATAATGTTGCATAAAATTAGAAATAAAATATTGGAATACAGAATGTTTAAATAATGTCCAAAAATATAGTTAAGTTCTTGATAATAAGATTGTATATATGTATGTGTGTGTGTGTGTGTGTGTGTGTGTGTGTGTGTGTGTGTGGCATCAAGGCTTCTAGCAAAGAGTGTCCTTAAAAAGTCTTTGTTCTGCTCTTAAAAGAGCAATCCAGCCCCCACCATCTCCTAAAAATGGGCTGATCTTCTCTTGTGTTCCTTGTAGTCCCACCAAGATAATTGGAAACAGATGTGTACATATAACAAACCTCCAGTCTACTTCTCCTAAAGTCTGAGTGTAACTTAAGAAGGTCTAGACAAAACTTCACTGACATTCCATCAATTAGAATACATTAGATGTATAACCCACATATATATATATATTCTCCTAAAAGTAATCTTGCTAAGAGTTATCTCATATATAAATATCGTAATCTAGAAACATTACAATATAAATCTTGTAAACTGAACAATTCTCTAGTTAGTGAAACATAATCTCTTACATAGATGGGGGAGGATGGGGGGAAGGAATGGCTAATTACTACCACGTTGCTTGAATGTAGAGAAAACCAAGATATATGTTCATATATGTATACACAGACTATATAAAGTCTAATTACCGTATCTTTCGCACCATAAGACGCACTTTTTTCCCCCCCAAAAAGGGGGGAAAATGTCAGTGCGTCTTATGGAGCGAATATAAAGCGGCCGGTCCGGTATTTTTGCGGCCACCGTGTCAGAATACCGGGCCGGCCGCTCAGCTGTTCTCTCCTGCAGGGCCTTACCTGTTCCTCGCTCCAGCGCTGCACAGTCTTCCCGCGCTGGCTTCTGTGACAGCCGGGTGCCCACTGCGCATGTGCTGGGCTTTGTGAATGATCCGGTGTCTTCTGGGACACATGAAAGGTCCCAGAAGGCTCCAGGCCATTCACAAAGCGAAGCGCTTCTCGCACCTGCGCAGTGGGCACCCGGCTGTCACAGAAGCCGGCCCGGGAAGAAGAGGGAAGGCAGCTCCGCGGAAGTGGGAGCGGGTACCTGTCAAATTCAGGTACCCGCTCCCCCTCCCTCCCCAAAGGTCAGCAGTCTCTGGTCATCCCCTTCACTGTCTGCAGTCTCTGGTCATTCCCTGCACTGTCCACAGTCTCTGGTCATTCCCTGTACTGTGTCCGCAGTCTCTGGTCATTCCCTGCACTGTCTGCAGTCTCTGGTCATTCCCTGCACTGTCTGCAGTCTCTGGTCATTCCCTGCACTGTCTGCAGTCTCTGGTCATTCCCTGCACTGTCTGCAGTCTCTGGTCATTCCCTGCACTGTCCGCAGTCTCTGGTCATTCCCTGCACTGTCCACAGTCTCTGGTCATCCCCTGTACTGTCCGCAGTCTCTGGTCATCCCCTGCACTGTCTGCAGTCTCTGGTCATCTCCTGTACTGTGTCTGCAGTCTCTGGTCATCCCCTGTACTGTCCGCAGTCTCTGGTCATCCCCTGTACTGTCCGCAGTCTCTGGTCATTCCCTGCACTGTGTCTGCAGTCTCTGGTCATCCCCTGTACTGTCCGCAGTCTCTGGTCATCCCCTGTACTGTCCGCAGTCTCTGGTCATCCCCTGTACTGTCCGCAGTCTCTGGTCATTCCCTGCACTGTCTGCAGTCTCTGGTCATTCCCTGCACTGTCTGCAGTCTCTGGTCATTCCCTGCACTGTCCGCAGTCTCTGGTCATCCCCTGCACTGTGTCCGCAGTCTCTGGTCATCTCCTGCACTGTGTCCGCAGTCTCTGGTCATCTCCTGCACTATGTCCGCAGTCTCTGGTCATCCCCTGTACTTTGTCCGCAGTCTCTGGTCATCTCCTGTACTATGTCCGCAGTCTCTGGTCATCTCCTGTACTATGTCCGCAGTCTCTGGTCATCTCCTGTACCGTGTCTGCAGTCTCTGGTCATCTCCTGTACTGTGTCTGCAGTCTCTGGTCATCTCCTGCACTGTGTCCGCAGTCTCTGGTCATCCCCTGTACTGTGTCTGCAGTCCATTGGTTCAGAATATTTTTTTTTCTTGTTTTTCACCTCTAAAACCTAGGTGCGTCTTATGGTCAGGTGCGTCTTATGGAGCGAAAAATACGGTACTTACTTTTCCCAATCTAGAACAAATATAAATATAATAACTCAATTATTCTATTAAGATCCAACTCATTCATACATATGTTAGTACTGATAATAGGAAGATATTAGATATTAGGTTAAGGAAAGCTTCTAACATGCTATATCTTCATTTGACCTTTAGCTCCATAAATGTGCATGAAAAAGCAAAAATATATACCGTAGTTCAACACAGTTTTTGAAAAACTATGTAATATATGCACTCAGATATGCACTCACATTGAGAAAAAAGTGTAACATACACTCACCTTCTCCTTTGACCTATAGAGTATAATCACAAACACTTAGGGATAATGATCGACTTCTGCTGATCCACTGCTGGCCACCCTGAAGAAGTCACGTCTACATGCTTGCTATTTTATTATCTTTGTGAGTTCATATTTTTCTTGAATTAAGCTGTTTATTTTTATGGGGTTGCACTATGATCTGTTCTTTTCCCTCCTGATCATACACCATCCCATTGGGAATCCTGGAGTTTGTTCCCTTAAAGGGCCAAAGTCAAGGAAATAGCCATTAAAGGCCAGCAGTGGATCAGCAGAAGTCGATGATTATCCCTAAGCGTTTGTGACCTACCCTATAGGTCAAGGGAGAAGTTGAGTGTATGGTACACTTTTTCAGTGATGGGAAACACTAATTGCTGTGTAACTTGCGAGCCACTAAAATATTCCTCTGGAATACATAGGAGGCATCCAACATCCATTCCATGCTGCAGCAAATTCTAGCAGGTTCCATGTATGTGAACAAAAAGTGTATTAAGCCTATCTGTTAGGCTTGTAAGGAGGTGAGCGCACATCTTTAATGATTTAAGGATTCATGAAAAGTCACAATTGGTGTGTTTGGATCACGTCATCACAAATCCCTTTTTTGAACTATTATTTGAATAATGGGACTGTTTTTTTATTTTATTTGATTCACATCACATTTAACTTGATATTCATTTATTTATGTATGGTATATTGTTTGTTTTTCATGGATATATAATTTGAAGTCACTAATTTATAAGTTTGTTAGAGATCGGGAGCGCAACATTTTTTAGTTATATAAACACTAATTGCTATTTCCTTGACTCTGGCCCTTTAAGGGAACGGACTCCAGGATTCCCAATGGGATGGTGTATGATCAGGAGGGAAAAGAACAGATCATAGTGCAACCCCATAACATTAAACCGCTTTATTCAAGTAAAAAATGAACTCACAAAGATAATACAATAGCAAGCATGTACATAGCCATCAACCAAAATGGTTCCTCACATCACTCATGCGCAATACCAAAAGTGGCGTCACTAGGCTCTGCCCTTCTTGGCGCGTTGCGTCACTGATCACGTGACTTCTTCAGGGTAGCCAGCAGTGGATCAGCAGAAGTCGATCATTATCCCTAAGTGTTTGTGACCTACCCTATAGGTCAAGGGAGAAGGTGAATGCATGGTTCACTTATTTGGTGATGAGAAACACTATGGATTAATTTTCATGGTGGAAAAATGCGAATATTTGATTATTGCATCTTCTTGTGTGCTTTTAAGGTTTACATTTCACAATTGAGGAGTTAGCGCATCACATATTTTTTTGTTTATTCATTCTGAAGAATAACTGGTTCTATTCTATTCGAAAGTTCAATTTCGAATGATGGCTATAGTCTTTCTATTTTATTTTATTCTATTCTATTCTATTATATTCCATTCTATTTTATTTTATGCTTTCATATTCTTCTTTTATAACTCTATCCTATTATTTTCAAAACTAGAATTTTGGAATTTTCTACTACACACAGTCTTTGAAAGAAATCGGCAATAGTCAGCAATATGTTTACATTTCAAATTTGTTTTCAAATTCGTTTCAAATTCAATTCGAACTCAGATAATTCATTATCTTCAAATTTTTATTTTATTATTTTGAATTCATTTAAATTAGTTACTATTATAATTAGGTAATTTGAATACATCTGAATCTCCGAATGACAAAAATGTAATCCAAATTTTGATTCGCAGTGAAGCAAAGTGAATGTCTAGCTGCAATTGCAGATTAGCTGCGATTATTTACTGCTTTGCTGTAATAGGCGAATTAGACTTTGTAGTTTGATCTACTGCTGTTCATGTCTATTTCTAAGGCATACAACTGTAAAGGCTGTGTTAGGTTTTCTTTTAAAAAGCCGTTGGACATCCACTATTTGCACCACCCAAATAGTAACTTTATTAGACTTTTTCAAAAAAAGGACGCTGCACGTCCAGAACTGTTGTAATCACATTTGTATATTATTATTATTATACAGTATTTATAAAGGCCAATAGTTCGCTCAGCGCTGTACATTACAAAGGGGGACAGAACATGTGACAGAACAATACCAATACAATGCAAAACATGAGGGGATCGAGGGCCCTGCTCCTTGGAGCTTACAATCTAGGAGGGAGGGGATGGTGACACAGGAGGAGATAGCTGTGGGGGATGGGGTGGTAGGAAGAGTGGAGGAGGTCGGTCAAGTTAGCAGGGGGTGGGGTAGGCTTCCCTGAAGAGATGGGTTTTCAGGGTGCGCCTAAAGGAGAGGAGTGTAGATGATAATCTGATGGGTTGGGGAAGGGAGTTCCAGAGGATGGGTGACACCCTGGAGAAGTCCTGGAGGCGGGCATGGGAGGAGGAGACCAGGGAACCAGAGACCAGTATATACTGTTGCTGAATAAATACACCTTGAATCTCTGCATTGCTGGATGAATAATTGGCTGTTAGCAAGTCAAGTCACCTAGACCAGATGTCTTCTGAATCTACTGGCCATACTGCAGCTAAAAAAAAAAAAGGAAAACCCAGATGAGGTACCATTGTTGACAAGCCTAAAAACACCTTGGATGGCCCCATAGCTAGGGAGCTGTGTGTCTGAAAGCTGAAACTTTTTCACTGAAATGATCGTCGCGTCAAACAACTGCATCATTGCATACAGTTTGCACCCCCTAGCAGAAAAGGTGAAATTTTGGCATTGATATTGAAAATCTGACTGGTCATGTCAAAAAACTGTCTTTTATTTAAGGATAGGAATCATATGAAGTCATTTTTTATCATGTAGTTGTTTGGCTCCTTTTCAAATCCTAATGATAACAAAAATTATCCAAATGGCCCGGATCAAAAGTCTCCGCCCCTGGAATGTTCTTCCTTGGTACAGACACACAAGGTGACACACACAGGTCACAATGGCAATTAAAGGTTAATTCCCCACATCTGTGGTTTTTTTAAATTGCAATTAGTGTCAGTGTATAAATAGTCAATGAGTTTTTAGCTCTCATGTGGGTACACTGAGCAGGCTAGATACTGAGCCATGGGGAGCAGAAAAGAACTGTCAAAAGTCCTGCGTAACAAGGTAATGGAACTTTATAAAGATGGAAGGGGATATAAAAATATATCCATAGCCTTTAACATTATTATTATTATTATACAGGATTTATATGTTTGCTCAGCACTTTACAATATAAGGGAGACAGTACAATTACAATACATTTCAGTACAGAAGGAATAGGAGGGTCCGGCTCGTGGAGCTTACAATCTAAAGGAAGGGGGAGGTGATACAAAAGGTGATAGCTGCGGGGGATGATCTGGTGGAGGTGATTCAAGTACAGTTCTTAGCTGGAGGTGGGGTAGGCTCCCTGAAGAAGTGAGTTTTCAAAGATCACCTAAAGGCAGTCAGGGTGGGGGTTGATCGAACATGCTGTGGTAGGGAGTTCCAGAGGATGGGAGAGGCTCTGGAGAAGTTAACATGCCAGTCAGTACTGTTCAATCGCTTATTAAGAAGTGGAAAATTCAGGGATCCCATGATACCAAGCAAAGGTCAGATTGCAGCCACAACTGCCAGAAGAATTGTTTGGGATACATAGAACCCACAGGTCTCCTCAGGAGAAATACTGGCTGCTCAGGAAAAAGATGGTATGGTTGCTTTGAAGGAGTACAATACCATGATACTTGAACAAAAATGAGCTGCATGGTTGCCAGAAAAAAGCCTTTACTGTGCCAATGCCTCAAAAATATAAATATATATGTTGTTTTGTTCTAATCTTAACTTGACACTTTCTATTTTTTGCTAGGATCATGATCCTGATGATATCCTGGTTGTCCCAGAAATACATGGAAATACATACAAGTAAGAGCAACATTTTAACAGCCTTCAACGATATTCACTATTATGGTATTTTATAAATAACAGGGATTTAATTATCTTAAATGTGTAAGGCTCCAGGCACACTAGCATTTTTTAGGCTAAAAAAACACTGGTAAAAGAGGTTTTTTTAGCAGTGTTTCAGCGTTTAGCGTTTTTTTCTGCTGGAAAAACTCTCCTAAAAATTCTATAAAAACATTTTTTTCTGCTCCTAGAAGCTGAAGCTCAAAAAACGCTAATAGCCTAAACTAGTGTGCCTAAAGTGTGCACGAACACATAGGAAAACATTATTTAGCCTCTGGGAGCAGAAAAAATGCTAATACCAGCTTCTAGGTTAGAAAAAAACCGCTAGTGTGCATGGAGCATTCTGATGAATGGCACTAATAATATTGGCTTGTTGTTATAAAATCCTCATATAAAAAGTATAATGAAACCCAACCCATAAAAAGGCAAAATGTTTAAATATGCATGAAATTAGTGATCTATTTTCTCATAATTACATAGTAAACATATAGAAACATTGAAGAGTAGTTTCTTGTACCATTAATCCTTTAACCCCTCGCCTACCGGGCACTTTTACCCCCTTCCTGCCCAGGCCAATTTTCAGCTTTCAGCACTGTTGCAATTTTAATGACAATTGTGTAATCATGCAACACTGTACCGAAATTAAATTTTTATAATTTTTTTTAGACAGATAGAGCTTTCTTTTGGTGGTATTTGATCCCCACTGGGGTTTTTATTTTTTTGCTAAACAAACTATAAAAGACCAACAATTTTGAAAAAAAATTGTTTTTGTTACTTTCTGTTATAAAGTTTTGTAATTAAGTAATTTTTCTTCTTCGCTGATGGGCACTGATAGGCTGCACTGATGAGGCTGCACTGATAGGCTGCACTGATGGGCAGCACTAATGGACATTGTTAGGCAGCACTGTTGGGCACTCTTAGGCGGCACTGATGGGCAGCAGTGATGGGCACTGTTAGGCACCACTGATGGACATTGATAGGCAGCACTGATGGGCACTGTTAGGCGGCACTGATGGGCATTGATAGGTGGCACTGATTCAACTGATGGGCACTGATTGCCAGCACAGGTGGGCACTGATGGGCACTACTTATCACACTGATGGGACTACACTGATCACCAGGACACTGATGATTAGTGTCCTGATGATCAGTGTAGATGTCCCCATGCGAAATGCCGCTTACCAGTTCTCCTTCGGACACAGCTGATCACAGATTGCGTGCAGTGTGCGCCCTGGGGGGAGCACTTCTGGGAGGACATCCGTGGACGCCCTCCCAGAACTAGCCGACCGCACTGTATCTTTTGGCTATAGCGCGGTTGGGAACTGGTTAAAGGCTTTGTACACATTCAAAAGTTTTTGTTGTTTTATTTAGGTATTAGTGTACTTATATTCTTTGTGTTTGCCTTACCTTGTAATGATAGACCACATGTTGTGACTGCAGTTTGTAGTGTCATAGCTGATGGATTCCTCATGCCAAATGTATTCCTTCAACCAGCTTGTCCCTATTTGCTTAGGGACAGGCAACTTCCTGTTTCGGGTCACACAGCATCCAATCCATATCTCAACATTTCCTCTATGTTGCATCACAAATGCAGGAGTGCTGATGTGATAAAAAACTGCATTGTGAGCTGTTTTTGTGTCTGTGAATGCTTTGCCTGTCTGTGTCAGATCTAATTACTGTGTAACTCTCACCTACAGAGCACCAGAATGAGAGACCCAGAGATTGTGGGATTTGTATATATATATAAAAATGGAGCTTTAGTCAGAAAATTCAGTCTTTTAGATCTCCTCAGGCTGGCCCCTTTTGCAGTTATAGCATTAAACATAAGAGCCTATACTCATCGCTTTCAATTGTCCCTGATTTCGAGGGACTGTCCCTGATTTCGAGGGACTGTCCCTGATTTGGAACAAAGCCCCTCTATCCCTCTTTCCTTCTCATTTGTCCATCATTTTGGTCTGATCTATATAGTTGTGTAGAAAATGCACCATTTTTCTTTTAAAGAGTGTTTCCCAGTGCTCAACTTTTCTTCTAATTTCTAAATTGCTGCATTTGTAAATTTTAAAAGCCAATACAAAGGAAAAGTAGTGGTAAAAACCCCCCAAAAAAACACTTGTCAGTTAAATTTTTTTCGTATAAGTCTCCTTTAAGAGGACGTGGCAGGAGATGTTTCCTATGCTTACATGCTTTTGCTAATAGGTGTTCCTCATTCCAATTTCAAAACGTTGGGAGGTATGTATACTGTTTAAAATCCAGTAATACACTGTCTCACCCTGCTCTGCACATGCTCAGTTGCTCTCTATTTTTAGGCACTATACAGAAACTGTAGAGGCCTATCTGCTGACAAACTAAAGATTTACTGCTGTTCAGGGCACTGAGCTTCAGCAAAATGGCCACCTCCAGAAAGAATGAACAGAAACAATGCTGGAAGAAATTTATAGCACACACCTAATTATAGTAACATAATTAGAGTGCATTGAAAAAGTATTCCGCTATTTACTAATTAGGTGACTTCTGAAGGCAATTGGTTCCACTAGATTTTTTTTCTAGATTCACTATATCCGCTCTCCCCGGACCCTGCATTCACTATATCCGCTCTCCCCGGACCCCGCATTCACTATATCTGCTCTCCCCGGACCCTGCATTCACTATATCTGCTCTCCCCGGACCCTGCATTCACTATATCTGCTCTCCCCGGACCCTGCATTCACTATATCTGCTCTCCCCGGACCCTGTATTCACTATATCTGCTCTCCCCGGACCCCGCATTCACTATATCCGGTCTCCCCGGACCCCGCATTCACTATATCCGCTCTCCCCGGACCCCGCATTCACTATATCCGCTCTCCCCGGACCCCGCATTCACTATATCTGCTCTCCCCGGACCCCACATTCACTATATCCGCTCTCCCCGGACCCCGCATTCACTATATCCGCTCTCCCCGGACCCCGCATTCACTATATCCGCTCTCCCCGGACCCCGCATTCACTATATCCGCTCTCCCGCGGACCCCACATTCACTATATCCGCTCTCCCCGGACCCTGCATTCAGCTATATCCACTGATGCTTCACCCCTCAGCTCAAGCTGATACACTGAGCTGTCTGAATAGGTGATGCTGAGCTGATAGGAAGGGTCTGATGCGGCATCCACTCTCGGGCAGCAGACAGTTAATCACGAGAGATTGCTATACCTGTCTAATGAATTGGGTCATGCTGAACACTCGAAAGCCACCTCGCAGTGTGTAAACTGAACCACATATGCAAAAATAGCATCCCACATAGAAAAATATGTAGTAAAATCAGGTAATCAAAAGTCCTAAAGTGCAAATTGTACAAAAAAACAAGGGAATAGAAATCACTGATTTCACATCTAATTTCTCCCTATTTTTCTTTTCTTCTTCTCTTCATTGGTATTAGCTATAAGACACTCTCTTACCTTTGGCTGTATACTTCCAGATCTCCAGGTTATGAATCTATGCATTATTTATGAAAGCTGGCCAGCACTTGACACTCGTCTCCTCCAATAGTTAGTCTTCTCTGGTTGTGTTATACACAAATACACCAGCAGAGGAC
Source organism: Staurois parvus (assembly GCF_062004578.1). Lineage (NCBI taxonomy): Eukaryota > Metazoa > Chordata > Amphibia > Anura > Ranidae > Staurois > Staurois parvus. The sequence continues at coordinate 176,445 of NW_028318768.1, read as the reverse complement.
ACCACACAGGAGTTTCAACTTTTAATTGTGATCTTTTGATAAACTGATTTGATTCTTCCAATTTTTTAAATAAATTCTCTCTTCTTTTATTAGCATTTCATGCAATTTTAGTTTTTTTAGTCTTTTTTTTTTCTTTTGTTTGGGCTCGTTGGCCAGGATGGATACATATTTGTTTTCTTTTTATGATGGCCAAGGTTACTGTGAGTTCCCTGAATGTTCAGGGTTTTAATAATCCAATGTGCTATTTTTTTTGCAGGAAACTCACTTTAAGGGGTTATCTTCCGCTAAAATCTCCACCGTTATTATAAACAGTGGCACATGAGTAATTGTCCTGATACTAAAACCAAAGGTGTAGTCATAGGACTTCTGTCCCCTTTACTATGAAAGACACTATCCCCATGGACCGGTATCTTTTACTTAAATGCACACTTTACAATCAACTTTTGATGCTCGCAAATATTTACTTCTCAGTCAAAAACTGTTTTCTATTCATCCTAACAAAATTAGAACAATTTGCGGAGGGATGTATAATATTAGGAGATGACTTTAACTTTATATTTGATTCTCTATTGGACTCTTCCTCAGGGAAAATTAGGACCCCTTTTCCAGCTTTTCATTCTATCAGTCGTAAGCTTCGTGGCCTAAAACTTGTAGATATTTTGGCATACCCTTAATCCTATTGCTGAGAATTATACCTTTTATTCAGTGGTCCATTCCTCTTATAGTTGCATTGGTTATATTTTTATATCTCACCATGCTTTGAGTTGGTCTCCCACAGCAACAATAGCCTCTTGTATATTGTCAGATCAATTCCCAGTCTGTACTTCTTTTTGGCTTCTGTCAGGGACATGTTGGCCATGGCGTAGCTGAGGCTTGTAGCCGCACGCGAATGCGCAGGCGCAGGCCTGCAGGTGCTCGTACCAGGGGCGGACTGATCATTTGGAAACTCGGGCTCTGCCCGAGGGCCCTGGGTCAGTAGGGGTCCCCATGAGATGCCCCTAGTACCTTTTTCATAGGCTTTTTTGAGTTTGGGCAAGGACACGGGGACCCCATGATCCCCTATTGCCCTCCATGAGTTGTCAGTCCACCCCGGCTCGTACTGTTGTGCTTGGCCAAGCGCATATGCACATGCGCGGGCGTACATGCACGGAAATGTGCATTAAATAATTCTGGCGCCCACTGACCAATATAGGTGCAGTGTCAGGGCAGGGCTGTGGAATGGACAGGTAGGCCTAGTGGCAGGGTAACGCACTGACTGACGACAACCACCACCAACAGACCGAAGTCCCTCAGGGCGCAGAGTCTAAGTCCCAGGCTGCCCTTCACCAGGGCCCCTGATGGCGGGGATGGACTTGACGCAGCCAGGGACCAGGTCGCGGCCCCCAAGACACCCCGGCTGCGGTAATGGCCACCACCAATGGCGTGTAGCTGGTAAGAATGACGTAGTCAGGCGGGCCGGGTCGACAACAACGGGACAAAATGGTACAGAACAGTAGACAAGAATCACAGGTCACGGGCCAGGTTCAGCAACGGAAGGTCAGATCAAAGGAAAACACAGAGAATGGTCTAGTCACAAGCCGAGTCAGATACCAGAAGAGTCACGAGAGTATACACAGAGCTGTAGCAAGACCAAGACACAAGACACAAGTGCAAAGAGCATGTGCGGGCCACAGGCTTATATGTACTCAGCCACACCCCTCTGGGGGATGGACCTCAGAGACCTGAAGGCATAAAAGATTCCCACCATGCTCTGCAGAAACCCAAGATGGACGCCAGTACATGAAGCCGCACAGTCTCTGAGAAAAGGTAGGACCTTGACATGCAGCAGCTGCACTAGTGAATTGCTGTCTGATCTGCAGCTCCCCCCCCCCCGTATTCCTGTGCCTGATCCTGTGACTGATACCTGTGTTGACCCCGGCTTGCTTCTTGGACTCCGCCTCTGCCTTCTGTATCTACCTGATCTGTTCCCACCATCACCAACCTTGGCTTGTGACCCGGCCATTCTTCTGCCTGCCGTTCATGCCTGTTCTGCTTATCTGTTACCGACCCGGCTTGTCTGACCCTGCATACAGTCTGCTACTAGCCTGCTCCACTGCCTGCCTGCTCTGCTACCAGCCTGCTCTGCTACCAACCGGTCCAGCCATCCTATCTGCCAGAGAAGTGCCAGCAATCCCCGCATAGACTACAGGACTGACTAGGAATTCATACCTTGCCATGCTCTTGTAATTGCTGTTCCACCTTCAGTGGCCCTCGAACCAGAGCTGTACAAGTGGCCTTCCTCTGCCGTCAGGCTCACAAGTAAATCCGGCAAGTAAAGTGGCAGCATCCAAATACCATTGAACTTGTTGCATCCTAGCACCTGAACGAGACTCTACTGAGAGATTTGGCAGTACAAATAGAAATCATGGCAGCGAAATACGATTTTAAGATGATCTATATACAGGACCCTACTGCCAAACCATTGTTGCTTTTATCCGAAGGTACAGAACTCTGTATAATACTCAACCAATCATACAGTATATGCGGCATAAAGAGCTAGCTTTTATCCCATTCAGTTAAGCACTGATAGTCCTGAATGTAAGTTCCTAAGATATTATGTCCTTCTCAGGGTCTGGTATATAACTCTGAAGCCATAGCTAAGGCCTTTCAATTATATTACTTCTCGTTGTATAACATTCCAGCTACCCCTAAGGACACTCTTGTGTGTTCATTTTATAACTTCTTTAGGACACTATATACATTCCACTCCCCTTCCAACTCTATCAACTGGTGTGATTGGGGAACTCTCAAAGCTATTTACGGCCAAAGAAATTACTTATGTAATTAAGTCTCTTCCATTCAGGAAAAGTCCTGGCCCGGGTGGCTTTGTCTTCAGTTTTTATTCCCAATTTCTAGACACTTTGGTTCCAGTTATGGAAAAAGCTTATAACCTTATTTAGGAAACATGTCCTTTCCTGAGACACTCCCAAGAAGCCCACATAACTGTTATATCGAAAGCAAAAAAAGATCCAGCATCATGTAGTAACTACAGACCTATTTCCCTTATAATGTGGACTAAAACAACTATGCAAAAGTAATCGCTCTCAAACTGTAGCCCCATATGTCCTCTTTCATTCCTTTAGATCAGGTCAGGTTTGTCCCTTTTAGAGAGGCCAGAGACAACACCACCAAAACAATCACCCTTATTAATTATGCCAGGAAAAACACCATCCCTTATGCCTTCTCATAGTTGATGTTGAGAAAGCATTTGACTGAGTCTATTGGGAATTCATCTCTACCTCTTACAGATCGGCACCATCAGGACTGTTAATTAAAATATTGCCTTATATGAAATGCCCTGTGCTGGGGTCAGGATAAGTGCTATTCTTTCTCACCCTATTTATATCCATAATGGCATGCAACATGGCTGCCCTCTTTTGCCTGTGCTCTGCATTCTGGCTGTAGAACATTTGGTGAATGCCATCAGATCCAACCAAACTATCCAAGGGCTTATAATAGGACAATGTGAAATTAAGAGAAGTCTATATGCAGACGATTTATTGTTATGTATATCTAACCCTTCAGTGGCATTCCTGGCTCTTATACATGTATTTAACATTTTTGGACAGTATAGCAATTGCAAGGTAAACATGCATAAGACCACAGAGTTAAATGTTTCTATACCAGATTCTAATGTTTCTGCTCTATGTGACTTTTTTCCTTTTTATATGGAAATCCACTGCAATTAAGTACTGTATTTAGGAGTACAAATTCCATCTATTCCCAGTTCTCTATGCTTTAAATTTCAAACCCCTGTTGTCATTAGTAGGTTTACCCCATTTGGGCTACCATCCCTCCACTGGCCTCCACACAGTGTCCTCCACCCCTCTCTGCCAATCCCTCCACTGGCCTCCACTCAGTGTCCTCCACCCCTCTCTGCCAATCCCTCCACTGGCCTCCACTCAGTGTCCTCCACCCCTCTCTGCCAATCCCTCCACTGGCCTCCACTCAGTGTCCTCCACCCCTCTCTGCCAATCCCTCCACTGGCCTCCACTCAGTGTCCTCCAACCCTTTCTGCCAATCCCTCCACTGACCTCCACTCAGTGTCCTCCACCCCTCTCTGCCAATCCCTCTACTGGCCTCCACTCAGTGTCCTCCACCCCTCTCTGCCAATCCCTCTACTGGCCTCCACTCAGTATCCTCCACCCCTCTCTGCCAATCCCTCCACTGGCTTCCCATTGCCCAATGAATAAAATTCAAAACATTAACAATAACATATAAAGCCATTTCTAACTCTGCCCCAAATCACATCACCGATCTTGTCTCTAAATATCACCCAAACTGTCCTCTCCGCTCCTTTCATGACATCCTGCTCTCTAGCTCCCTTGTCTCCTCCTCCCATGTTTGTCTTCAAGACTTCTCCAGAGCTTCCCTCATCCTCTGGAACTCTCTACCCCAATCTATCTGTCTATTGACTACTTGCCCAGTTTTAGGCGATCTCTGAAAACCTATCTCTTCAGGGAAGCCTCACCTGCTGTTATGATCCGCCAGGTGGTGCCTCAGGCTGCCAACTGACAGACCTACTCAGAGCGTGGGGTCTAAGCCCGGGCTGTGCTTTCACCAGGGCCCCTGATGGTGGGGATGGACTTGAAACAGTCCCGGGCCAGGTCACGACCTCTGAGCAGACCCACCAGTGGCTGAGGAGACCTCCGAGGACAGGTACCGGGAGAGCCAGATGTGAAGAGGATGGCGGCCCCAGCAGGGTAGTAACGGATCGTGGGCCCGTGAGGGTAAGCGGGGTACAGAATCGGTTGGCAAGAGTAGTCGGGTCACACGCAGGGCCAGCAGGGTAAGTCAGTCCTTAGAATGGTCAGGGCAATCCGGGTCAAACACAGGAGCAGGCAGAATAGTCAGGACAATCCGGGTCAATCACAGGAGCAGGCAGAATAGTCAGGGCAATCCGGGTCAATCACAGGGGCAGGCAGCGTAGTCAGGGTCAATCAGGGTCACTAGACGGGTGCAGGAACTCAGAATCACAGAAAGACCTTGCGGCAATCTGTGACAGTGCAGGGCATCTTTAAATAGTGCGCCCTGCACTGTCATTGGCCGGCTAGGACGCGCCCCCGGCTGTCATTGGACGCCTGAGGCGCGCCCGTGGCTTCTACTGCGCATGCGCGGCGTCCTGTTAGCCGCGGCTCGCCGGGACCTAGTGCCTGTGTCCCGGCGCGATCTGCCGCCAATGCGCATGGGCGGGGGACAGAGCCGCGATCGTGGACCACGGAGCCGCGATCCCTGACATTGCCCCCCCCCCAATGGGCACCCTCCGGGAGCCCCACTGATCTCTCCACCGTGGGTGACTACGACAAAATTCCCGGATGAGCCTGGGTGCGTGAATGTTCTGGGCGGGTTCCCATGAGTTCTCCTCAGGGCCATAACCCTTCCATTTTATCAGGAACTGTGTCTGGCCCCCCCTCCTTCGGCAACTGAGGATAGTCTCCACTTCATATTCCTCCTGGTCACCTATGGTGATTGCCTCGGGAGGTCTGGATTCACGGTCCGGGAAGGGATCTGGTCTGGATGGCTTCAGGAGAGACACATGGAACACAGGATGTATCTTGAAAGTCCGCGGAAGCTCGAGTTCGTAGGCCACCTCGTTGACTATTCGTTTTACAGGGAATGGGCCAATGTACTTGGGTCCCAGCTTCCTTGAAGGGCACAGCATCTTCAAGTTGGTTGTTGCTAGCCAAACCTGATCCCCTGGTTGAAGCAGTAATTCTCCTCTTCTCTTTCTGTCGAATGCCCTTTTACTGTCCTCTTGGGCTTTAGCGATGGCTTCCTGAATTGTCTTGTTATTGACGGAAAAGAAGTTCAAGATGTCTTGAGACGCCGGTACCGGATTTTCAGGCATTAGATCAGGGAGGAATGTGGGATGATACCCGTAATTGGAAAAGAACGGGGATTGACCCGTAGCTGAGTGACTTGAGTTGTTGTATGAGAATTCTGCGGAAGGCAACAACGTCAGCCAGTCATCCTGAAGGTAGGATGTGTAGCATCGTAAGTACTGTTCCAGCGTTTGGTTGGTCCTCTCGGTTTGACCGTTGGTCTGTGGATGGTAGGCAGATGAAAGCGACAGCTTGATTCCCAGTGCTTTACATAGGGCGTTCCAGAACCTGGAGGTGAATTGGACCCCCCGATCTGACACAATATCTTCGGGAACCCCATGAAGCCTCACCACTTCCTTAATGAAGATCCGTGCCGTTTCCGGTGCCGATGGGGTCTTCTCCAGGGGCACGAAATGTGCCATCTTTGAGAAGCGGTCGACGATCACCATTATTGCTGTGTAGCCTTGGGATGGTGGGAGTTCGACCACGAAATCCATGGCTATCATTTGCCAGGCCCGCTTGGGTATAGGTAATGGACGTAACAATCCCCATGCCCTGCTCCTGGAGGGTTTGTTCCTTTGACAGGTGGGACACGTCCGGACGTAACGCTCACAATCCTTGATCATGTCCGGCCACCAGAACGAGCGCCGTAGTAGTTCTAGAGTTTTCGTAACCCCGAAGTGACCCGCCATTGGATGGTCGTGGCAGTGCCCTAGGACCAAGGTTCGCACTTCTTCTGGGACCATGATCCGGTCTTCCTTCCAAAACAGCCCACCGTGGCTCTGGAGGGGTGACCCAGACGGAACGGGTAGTCCTACAGAAGCATCGAGAAGCCGGGAGCGAAGTTCCGTTTGTAGCGCGAGGAAGCTTCCAGAAGGTAAGATTGTGTCTGGTACCACGGCGTCGTCGGGGTCCTCAAACATGCGGGACAGAGCGTCTGGTTTGGTATTCTTAGTACCGGGTCGGTACGTTATATGGAATGTGAATCGAGAAAAGAAAAGAGCCCATCTCGCTTGGCGCGGTCTCAGTCGTTTAGCCGTTCTTAAATATTCAAGGTTTTTGTGATCTGTGAATATTAGGATTGGGTGTGTGGCTCCTTCCAGTAAATACCTCCATTCTTCTAGAGCGGTTTTAATGGCCAGGAGCTCCCGATCTCCAATGTCATAGTTACGTTCTGCCGGTGTCAACTTCCTGGAGAAGAACGCCACAGGGTGCAGTAGTTCCTTGGTACCATTCCTTTGGGACAGAACCGCTCCTACCGCGTTTTCGGAGGCGTCCACTTCCAAAACATATGGGAGAGAAGAATCCGGATGGCAGAGAATGGGAGCAGAGGTGAACAATTTCTTGAGCTTTTCGAATGCTGACTGAGCTTCGGGAGTCCACTTAAAGCGGACCCCTTGTTTCGTCAGTTGCGTGATCGGGGAGACCAGACCGGAGAAGTTCCTAACAAACTTTCTGTAAAAGTTAGAAAAGCCGATGAAACGCTGTACCCCCTTTTTGTCGGCGGGTATTGGCCAATCTAAGATCGCCGTGACTTTCTGGGGATCCATCGCGACCCCCGCGGAAGAGAGAACCAGTCCCAAGAACGTGATTTCGCGCTGTTCAAAACAGCACTTTTCTGCCTTAGCGTATAGCCCGTGTTGACGCAACCGTTCTAAAACCCGTAACACGTGACCTCGATGAACCTCCAGTGAGGGGGAAAAAATTAGGATGTCATCCAAATAAACCACCACGAAAATATCGAGAAAATCACGAAAAACATCGTTGATAAAGTGCTGAAAAGTCGCCGGTGCATTACAGAGCCCGAAGGGCATCACCAAATATTCATAGTGACCGAATCTCGTACGGAACACCGTCTTCCACTCATCCCCCTCCCTGATACGAACAAGGTTATAGGCCCCCCGCAGGTCTAATTTAGTAAATATTGTTGCCGATCTCAGTCTCTGGAGGAGCTCGGGGACTAGGGGTAAGGGATAACGATTCTTTACCGTTATTTTGTTCAGATCACGGTAGTCTATGCAGGGCCGTAACGATTTGTCCTTCTTCTCTACGAAGAACAACCCGGCCCCGGCTGGGGATGTGGAAGGACGAATAAATCCCTTCCGAAGGTTTTCGTCAATATATTCCCTCAGCACTCCCGATTCCGTTTCGGACAAGGGAAAGATACGGCCGAATGAGATTTCAGATCCGGGTAGGAGGTCTATGGGGCAATCGTAGGAACGGTGCGGAGGCAGAATGTCAGCTCCCCGCTTACTAAAGACGTCTAAGAAGTCATGGTAGGCCGGAGGAATAACCTGGGATAGATTGGTGTCTCCATCCAAGCACAGGAGGAACCGGGGAACCACGGATCCTGTGACGTGGCAGTGACTCAAACAATAAGGTGACCGAAATTGAATTGTTCCCTTTTCCCAGTCAATCTGGGGGTTATGGGCCCTCAGCCAAGGGAGCCCCAGAATGACTGGAAAAAGGGGGGATGCGATGGCATCCAAACGGAGGAACTCCTGGTGATGGTCTGCCATTGTGGTGAAAATGGGTGGTGTCTCCTGGTCCACCACCCCTGATTTTATACTGGACCCATCTGCCAAGAAGATGTTGAACCCCCTTTCTTTGGTCTGGAGAGGGATTTTTTGCCGGTGGGCAAAAGTCAGATCGATAAAACAACTACAGGCTCCTGAGTCAACGATTGCGGTCACCGACAATGTTCCTCCGGGGAGCTGTAAAGACACAGGAATGGCCAGGTAACTTGACTGATCATCCCTGCCTGCAGGTAAAGTAAAAGAAACGGGAGTGGACTTACTCGTTTTTGCAGGACAGGAGCGCACCTGGTGACCAGCTTCCCCGCAGTACAGACATAGGTTCTGTGATCGTCTCCTCTGACGTTCCTCGACCGATAAGTGGGAACGGGCCAGTCCCAGTTGCATGGGTTCCGAGTTGTCCCCTGTTTCCGTGCTTCACGGATGGTTCCCTGGGGCTGGAGCTGTGTCTCTTGATGGAATCCATGCCACCCTTTGACCCTGGCTGCTCCTTTCCAGCCGACGTTCCCTTAGTCTACGGTCAATTTGAATGGCCAATTCAATCAGTTTTTCCAGGGAGTCAGGTAGGCCTACTCGTGCTAGTTCGTCTTTGAGAGACTCAGACAGCCCGATGCGGAACTGGTGACATAAGGCCGCATCGTTCCATCTGGTGTCTCCCATGCTACGCCTAAAATCGGACGCGTATTCTTCGGCTGCCCAGCGGCCCTGCCGCAGAGAGTATAGGGTAGCCTCTGCGGAAGCAGCCCGCTGAGGGTCGTCATACAAAACGGCCATGGCCTGAAAGAACTCGGTCACGGAGTCAAGATGGGGGTCGTGCTTCTCCATCAGACAGTGAGCCCAGTCCTGGGGCTCATCCTGAAGGAGGGAGATTATAAACCCCACCTTGACGGTCTCGGTGGTGAACGTACGGGGCTGTAAGTCGAAGTACAGGGTGCAAGCGTTCCGGAAGGCTCGGAAGCGGCTTCGGTCACCACGGAATCGTTCCGGCAGAGGAACGCGGGGTTCAGGAGCTAGGGGTGTGGCAACCGCTCCGGATACCGGGTTAGCGGGAAGTTCTGCAGATGGAGGATTCTGAGCAGGGGGAGTCAGGGGAGCTAATGACTCCATGCGGTCCTCCAGTCGGGCGCAGCGACTGTGGAAATTCTGGAAAGCCTGGGTCAAAGTTGCCAGGTGCTGGCAAATATCCTCTAGGGACGATGGTCCACTTCCTGGCTCTGTCATGGCCGCAAGGTACTGTTATGATCCGCCAGGTGGTGCCTCAGGCTGCCAACTGACAGACCTACTCAGAGCGTGGGGTCTAAGCCCGGGCTGTGCTTTCACCAGGGCCCCTGATGGTGGGGATGGACTTGAAACAGTCCCGGGCCAGGTCACGACCTCTGAGCAGACCCACCAGTGGCTGAGGAGACCTCCGAGGACAGGTACCGGGAGAGCCAGATGTGAAGAGGATGGCGGCCCCAGCAGGGTAGTAACGGATCGTGGGCCCGTGAGGGTAAGCGGGGTACAGAATCGGTTGGCAAGAGTAGTCGGGTCACACGCAGGGTCAGCAGGGTAAGTCAGTCCTTAGAATGGTCAGGGCAATCCGGGTCAAACACAGGAGCAGGCAGAATAGTCAGGACAATCCGGGTCAATCACAGGAGCAGGCAGAATAGTCAGGGCAATCCGGGTCAATCACAGGGGCAGGCAGCGTAGTCAGGGTCAATCAGGGTCACTAGACGGGTGCAGGAACTCAGAATCACAGAAAGACCTTGCGGCAATCTGTGACAGTGCAGGGCATCTTTAAATAGTGCGCCCTGCACTGTCATTGGCCGGCTAGGATGCGCCCCCGGCTGTCATTGGACGCCTGAGGCGCGCCCGCGGCTTCTACTGCGCATGCGCGGCGTCCTGTCAGCCGTGGCTCGCCGGGACCTAGTGCCTGTGTCCCGGCGCGATCTGCCGCCAATGCGCATGCGCGGGGGACAGAGCCGCGATCGTGGACCACGGAGCCGCGATCCCTGACACCTGCCTTCAGCTAATAGCCGAATCTTCTATTTCTCCTATCAGTCCATCCCCCACAGTTATTACCTTTTGGACCACCAGCCCCTCCCTCTTAGATTGTAAGCTCCAAGGATCAGGCCCTTGTATCCCTCTTGTATTGAACTGTATTGTTGCTGTATTGTCTCCCGTTATATTGTAAAGCGCTGAGCAAACTGTTGGTGCTATATAAATCCTGTATAATAATAATAATATATAAATCCTGTATAATAATAATATATAAATCCTGTATAATAATATTATATAAATCCTGTATAATAATAATATATAAATCCTGTATAATAATAATAATAATAATAATATATAAATCCTGTATAATAATAATAATTATTCAAAACAGTTCTAATTCGAAAGCATTCTTAATTTACTGAATTTTTTTTACACCTGCACCTAAAACTTTTGCACAGTAGTGTGTATCACTTTTTAACTGTTTATTGGTGATATCCCTTTTTCATATACACAATTTATTTAGTGTGCAGAAATTACAATATTGCATTGTGTAGCACTACCAAGTAGGAAACAGAGTATGTGTATAAAGTGAAAAATATGGTTGCCCCCATGTAAATAGGTAAATGCAAACTATACATAGAAAAAAGGTTTTTTCAATAGTATAAATAGACATTGATAAGATTATTTACATTAAGTGGATCTAAATATACATGTATAATGCTGTATTTCTTTTACTCTTGTATCTAGATTGGTAATGAAATCTGCTGGAATTTTCCGATGTTCGGAGACAGGAATTAAATTCCAAGTGAGACGTCCAGTAACAATGGAATATGAATTGGATTCCTGGTATAATTACATAGAGTTTCTCCATTATCAAGGATCGGAAGTATTGGGACCTCTGTTCAACATTAAGACACCTCAAGATCCAAACATAGTGTCTGCTGTGTACCTACCTCATTATGTGTGTTTGAAAGGTATGTTCTAAAGTTACAAAAATATCCCAGCAGCAGATAAATCTCAATTCTCACTTGCAGCTGCTTGTCTATGGGCACTAACACCTGATTTATAACCTGTCCTGTGTTATATATGTGCTCTTACAATATGTAGACTATGTAGGAACTACTCAGAGGATTTGGGAATACATGAACATTTACACTTGAGTACTAGTTATGGAAGTTCACAAATTATAATCTTTTAAATTCAATAAACACATTACAAAATTACAAACGCTGGATATTATGTGCCCTACTTCTATAAGTTACCCTATATTGAGTGAATAACTCAAGTGAATTCACTATACTCTAGACATTACATTTGTCCTTACAACTATCTCTGGAATTTAGCCTACATTGAAAAATTTGCTCTAGAAACTTCTACTCAAATAAAGTAATTTTAAAGTCAAAATATTTGTATTGTCATTAACCCTGGTAGTTTTGTTTTTGCTGTCTATGTCTCTGCTGGGTAGATTCACCATCTCTCTTAGTCCTCCTGACCATTAACACTGGGACAGAAAGTGATGTGAATCCAATTACCAAAACAGGAATAGAGGGGAGATTTTACTTCAGTGACAGCTGTCTAAGAGGGAGTTTCCCACAACTGACCAAGCTTTCCCCTCACTTCTTGATGTTTGAAGCTCCCTAATGGGACCAGATGGCAAAAAGGTGGCTCCCCAATAAGCAAATCTCATGATCCCTGCAGACAGACCACTGGTTCCTCACAGACAGCAAGGGTCTTTCTCTGCAGTATACTGGCAGAAGACAGTCTTTTCTACCCAGATTGTGGCTGTCTTCTAAAGTGAAAAAGTGTAAGACTTTGCACACCACTTTGCTCACCTTTTGTTTTGATGCAACTGAAATTTTTTTAGCCAAATTAAACTAAGGGTTTATGTGGGCTTAAACCTTTTTACTGCCACCTTTAGCTCCTAATATTATGTATTGCCCCCTTTTATAGTCTTTTGTGATAGTTGTGAATAAGGCCCTTCATTTTATCATGCAGTAAAGTCACCCATTCGTTTTTTGCACAAACCCTTCAGGTCCTGTAAATTCCCTGAACTACATGTTTTAGGTCTCCCCAAAGTTCCCAAATGATGTTAAGGTCAGGAGATTGGGATGGCCACTCTAGAACCTTCACCTTTTTCTACTACAGCCACTGTAGGGTATTTTAACCTTTTTAGCCTTGTAACTGGGTTTATTGTCTTGTCGGAAAGTGCAAGCACACCCCTGTGCAACTCCAGGAATGTAAATTTCCTCCAATATTTTTCGATAACATGATTTATTTATCTTGTTATCAATTTCTCTAAATTCCCTATGGTGCTGTAGCCCACACACCCCTAAAACAGCAGAGATCCACCCACATGTTTCATCATAGGCATGGTGTAGAATTTTCTGAGACACGTATAATACTTCTTTAGGCGATTTTGGAATTAAAGAGCCGTTGAAATAAATTTTTTTTTATTTTATCACACAATGGCTTAAAATAACAAAGTAAAGCGTATCATGAACAGTTCCAGAAATATCAAAGCAGAAGTTTAAAAATGTGTCACCCTTATTGTCATGGCTGCCCGGCCATGTGGTTCTTGTCTTGTTCAACGCAGCTGAGTCCGAGCAAGAAGAAGGAAGTGACGTGATCTTAGGTCTCTAAGAGAATGCACCTGTTTCAGCTTCTCAGTATGTGAATAACGACAGCGTCTTTAGATGTCCGTTTGTGAACCAGCGGTAATAGATCGCTGCTCAGTTCTCCGGCATTCTCGGAGAACACAGTTCTCCTGTGAATGCAGTTTGTGAAGCAGTTCTCCGAACGAAGGGAGAACGGTCTCCAAACGCTGGAGAACGGTCTACAAACTCTGAAAAACGGCTCATTTTACTATAATCTCTCGAGATTATAGTAAAAGATCAGTTTACTAAACAGAGGTAAATTATCTCTGCTTAGTTTTCGGTCCCTCTGATTCTCCAGCTCTGGGCTGGAGAATCTGGAGGGAGAACACAGATCTCCAGAGAAGGGCTGACATGATCTCCTGAGTGTTATAAACTGTGAATGACCGGAGAATAGCTGAGATCCGTTGAATCGCAGCTATTCTCTGTGTCATAAACAGACACCATAGTGTGTGAGTGTGTGTCCGCATCTCCTAGGATGCCTATTTATGATACTTGTAAGCATCATAATTCGTGATCTTAGAACCTTGTATGGCAAACAATACTGCTTACATTGAAGGTAGGGGACGCTACATATATGGTCTTTTGATTGATAGGCCCATATGTAGTGACCATAAATTGACCACGTTACATCAGCCTGCTCATATTTAAATGATAAAATAAATTAAGAATGTATCTTTACAACATCTCAATAATGTTGTATACCCAGAAATCTACATATAAAACAAACTAAAGCAAACTAAATACACACAGATACTATTAGTATATATTATGTCATACTTATTCTATTTTGATTCACTTCTAACACCCTTGACATTCTACACCAGAGTCCTGTAACCAGCTATGCCCTATTATAGAATACTCAGCTCTCAGCCGGTTAATTAGCTAACTCCTGTCTCAGTTTAACTGAAGAAATTAACACTATCACTGGTTCAAGGCCATTCACACATATTAATATTCATTATGATTAATGATAAAAACCAAATATTTTGCAAGCTTGCCATCAATATAATATAAGTGCCGAATTATGAATTTGATATAATAATATTTATCACATGGTGTAGAGGATTTGTAACTTATAAACACAACTGTGGTTGGAGGTGTTCCTGTCCACCTTGGGGTGGTCCCAGTACTCAATCAATAACTAGCTAAGCTCTTCTGATGTGGCTGGTATGTCCAAAGGGTGAACAGGGTAAAACAAGGTCATGGCTGCAGTAGCAGCTATGATCCTGTTTCAATTTTTATCAGTGGGCTCTGGGTGGCTGTGCAACTGCCTGAACACTTTTACCTGCCTCCCCAGCACCCCTCCCGGTGGTTCCTATGCTCTTCTACAAGGAGCTCGAGACCACAACAAATACTGGTAGGATGGTGAGTGGTCACCCAGGCCGATTCCCTTTGCAGTACCATAAACCAGAAGATCTCGGCACTTCCAGTTCAGAGCTGTCAAAACACCAGCTAGAAAGCCAGGAGCACAGTTGAAAGAGGAAATTCTGTGCTTGGGCAGCTGAAGCAGAGGGCAGGGGAGACATTGGGGGTCTAATAGACCTCTGATGCTTTCAGAAAGTGGACCTGCCCATGCTATCACATTGGGGCCTTGTGTTAAATGTTTAAAATAATTTAAATTCAAAATACTAACAACTTACAAAGCCATCCACAGCTAGGCCCCCAGCTACATCACCAGGGACGGACTGACAACTCATGGGGCCCCCGGGCAATAGGGGATCATGGGGCCCCTGTGTCCTTGCAAAACTCAAAAAAAGCCTATGAAAAAGGTAGCAGGGGCATCTCATGGGGCCCCTTACTGACCCCGGGCCCTCGGGCAGTGCCCGAGTTTCCAAATGGTCAGTCTGCCCCTGTACATCACTAACCTAGTCTCAAAATACCAATCAAATTGCTCTCTTTGTTCTTCCCAAGACCTTCTGCTCTCTAGCTCTCTCGTCATCTCCTCCCATGCTCACCTCTAGGACTTCTCCTGAGTCTGTCCCATCCTATGGAACTCCCTACCCCAATCTGTCCAACTATCTCCTACTCTCCTAAACATTTTCTTCAGAGGCTCATCCTGCCTCCATCTAACAACTGTACTTTTATTTTCTCCATTAGCCCATCCCCCACAGTTATTACGTTTTGTATCTCTTGATGCTCCCCCTTAGATTGTACTCTAACAAGCAGGCCCTTCCTGTATTGAATTGCATTGTAACTGTACTTTCTGAACTATGTTTTAAAGTGCTGCACAAACTGTTGGCGCTATATAAATCCTAAATAATAATATTAAATGAAAAAAAACTAATAATAATTACGGTTTATTCTAAATAATGATAAGCTGTAGAGATATTTTAATTGATTGATAATTTTAGGAACCGTAATTTTTGGTCATTTAATGGGCTCACGCAGTTTTTATGCCTGACACATTTGGCATCTGTTTATTCTATACTACCTCATCTTTTATTCTGTACAAAAAAGAGGGATTAACGTGTGTTTGTATGCAATAAAATGTATTTTAGTGCATTTTTCTCTGAAACTCTAAATTTGACAAACAAATGCACAAATACCATGCGTCACAAATAATTGCAAATACCATCTTTTTTTATTGTACAAGACCTCTGCTTTCAAAATATATATTATGTTCTAAGTAATTGGGTTTAACTCATTTTATAGCGAAGAATGCAGATTTTAACGTGTATGCAAAAAATGAAAAAAATCGCTCTAGAGGGTAACTGGTTAATCAATAAAATAAATAAGAAATCTAACAGGGTATTGTTGTACTGTTCAGATTCGGAAAACTAAACAGGTCTTGTTACTACAGATGCCGAGAGATATAAAAAAAAAACCTTAGGTAGGTTAACGCTGCAGCATCTATCAAAACTTGAACTTTTTTTTGGTCCTGTCCTTTAATAAAGGTATATTTAGTCAGGTATTGCAGGATACCTGTCAACATTTTTTATTGAATTTCCATTGCATGAATATGTAATATAAATATTTTTCTGTGTTTATAGAGCTGAATGAAGACACATCTTGTTTCACGTGCGCCCATTTTAATGATGGAATTTTGAGTGTGGAAAAGCCAACAAGAATTCTTCCTTTCCACATCGTCCTGGAAAATCCTTCATTTTCGCCCCTGGGGGCTTTTTGGGACTATTTACCAAGTATGGTGGCCAAGCATATACCAATACATGGCAAAGTACTTCTCTATTTCAGAATAGTTGGAAAAAAATGTGTTCAATATCAAATTCATCTGTACCTGGTGCCCATTTTTACAACAACCAGCAAGGTAAATGATGCTAGTAGTTATGAGACCAGATCTGTGGTGCTTTCATTCTGAAAAAATCCTAATCACAGAGCCAAGCTGTAGGCATTGTTTGGGGGCACATGGAGGGAGGTTCAGCAAAAATTATAAGGGCTTGCTGTGATCGATTTGGAAATATAGCCATTGTTTTATTTGACACGATGATTATATGGGTTGTACTGTGTGTACACTAGTTGTTTATGCTCTTACTCATTTAAAGCATGTTTTAATTTTTGCAGCCAAATTGGGATAGCACCTAGTGTATATTTGTTACATATGCCCATTCACATAGAAAAACCTTATAAAAAAATATTAAAACTGATTTT
This sequence comes from Staurois parvus, assembly GCF_062004578.1. NCBI lineage: Eukaryota > Metazoa > Chordata > Amphibia > Anura > Ranidae > Staurois > Staurois parvus. The sequence continues at coordinate 159,810 of NW_028318768.1, read as the reverse complement.
TACCCTTTTAACTTAAAGTAAAAATCAATCCCTAAATTCCTTTACTTCCTTGTCCTCACCATTTTTTCAGTTTTCAGTACTGAAAATGACTTGATCATGCAACACTATACCCACATTAATTTTTTTCTATCAGTTTTTTAAGACAGATACTGTAGATCTTTGGCAGTGGTATTTAAAGCCAAACGCTCTCAGTCAACATTGACTATTTTTAATCTTTATGCTGCTAACAATAGAACAAGATAGGAAACTATATTATATTTACTGTTTATATAAAACTCGCATGACTAAAAAGTGCAAAGGACTAAATATTACATAAGTAGATTATTAATTCATAAGTAATCCTACATAAAAAATGTGAATGAATAAATAAATAAAAACTAAAAATGCTTAGTGAATTAATACACCACTAAAGTAAAAAAGTGCTTGTGCAACAGTACATAACAGTTCAGAAATAGTCCAAGTAATAAAAAACGACAAGTAAGAAATTTCTGCTGTGAATGCTATACAGTGTCCAACATTTGTGTCCAGAAATTGTGATTAGTGCTTCAGATCCACAAAGTGTTGTGCTCAAAACACGGATTGGCTCTGTGTTCCAGTGCAGACCACTGAATTAACAGTGCTGTAGTGCCATATGCTCCATATAGGTAAAAACTCACTAGAGACTTCTGACCCTATAAAAACAAATGGGTCAATATGCACTCTATTGGCCGTGAGACTCCAGGACTCAGATCCATAACCAGGGCCAGGACATCCAATACTGGACTCTTTTAAACTCCAAATAGGCTCAGATGTAGGGGTAAAAAGCCATAAAACAAACATCATTACACAACCCATTTATTAAAATGTACTGTATATGCCAGACAAAGAATAAAAAACACTGGTCCACTCACATACTAGAGTGCTTAGCCAGCACCCAGTGTATCCAATGAAGCGACTGTATTCTGGAGTCGTCGCTGTCCCATATAGTAGAACCAATGTACGTTCCAATGCCAGGAAACTACATCACTGGACATCGCCTCCACGCATATCACCTTTGCAAGGGCGTAATCCGTCGTCTGCCTATACTCAAGATGGCCTTCCTAGGGAGTACAATCTAAGGTATCTAACTCACATCCACACATACACATACTAGGGACAATTTAGACAGGATCCAATTAACCTCCCATCATGTCTTTAGAGTGTGGTGGGAGGAAACCAGAGTACCCGGAGGAAACCCACGCAGGCACAGGGAGAACATGCAGACTCCAGGTAGGTGGTGCCGTGGCTGGGATTCGAACCAGCGACCCCAGTACTGCCAGGCGCAAGTGCTGAACATTTAGCTACGTGCTTACACATTACAATGTCGCTTATTCACAGGAATTAAATCAGAATTATATTCTGCCTAAGTTAGCAGTCTTAAATCTGCTAAAAATCCATTTTGAAAAGGACCCCAAAATCTGATGTAAAATATATAAATCAACTTTACATTGTCATTTATTCCCAGATTCAAAAAAGAGATTCACAGTAATTTGTTGCTGCTCAAGACCCAGTTTGAACAGGATCCCCAAAACCATTTATAACCACTTGTGGACCACCCACCATATTATACAAACACACAGCTGGTCCACAGTCCTGTTGTTCCAGGAGGACGTACTACATTCGCTACAACCGCTCCTGTGTGTTCCTGTGTGAGCAAAGTCCTGTGACTGTGCTGTGATTGGTCATAGCAAATCACAGGCAAAATCTACAGAGCCACTCAGAGGGGCCCTGTACCACATGATCACTGTGACGAAAGACAGTGCATCAAAAGTGTAAACAATGACTGCAGTTTTCAGCCAGCTCTCCCATTCATCTCACACAGTGATCAGTTGTGAGGAGAGCATTGCACAGTTCCTGCCAACAGCACTTGTACAATGTTTTACACCAGATGTAATTGCCAGTCAGCACCAGTGGTGTTATCTGTACCGGTGAGAGCCAGCAACAGTACCCTGTTTGCAGCAGTACAGTGTTCTATACCAGTTCAGCTAGAACCAGTGTCCTGATTACAGCAAGCAGCAGTACAGTGTTCTATATCAGTTCAGCTAGAACCAGTGTCCTGATTACAGCGAGCAGCAGTACAGTGTTCTATACCAGTTCAGCTAGAACCAGTGTCCTGATTACAGCGAGCAGCAGTACAGTGTTCTATACCAGTTCAGCTAGAGCCGGTGTCCTGATTACAGCGAGCAGCAGTACAGTGTTCTATACCAGTTCAGCTAGAGCCAGTGTCCTGATTACAGCGAGCAGCAGTACAGTGTTTTATACCAGTTCAGCTAGAACCAGTGTCCTGATTACAGCGAGCAGCAGTGCAGTGTTCTATACCAGTTCAGCTAGAACCAGTGTCCTGATTACAGCGAGCAGCAGTGCAGTGTTCTATACCAGTTCAGCTAGAACCAGTGTCCTGATTACAGCGAGCAGCAGTGCAGTGTTTTATACCAGTTCAGCTAGAGCCAGTGTCCTGATTACAGCGAGCAGCAGTACAGTGTTTTATACCAGTTCAGCTAGAACCAGTGTCCTGATTACAGCGAACAGCAGTACAGTGTTCTATACCAGTTCAGCTAGAGCCAGTGTCCTGATTACAGCGAGCAGCAGTACAGTGTTCTATACCAGTTCAGCTAGAGCCAGTGTCCTGATTACATCAAGCAGCAGTACAGTGTTCTATACCAGTTCAGCTAGAGCCAGTGTCCTGATTACAGTGAACAGCAGTACAGTGTTTTATACCAGTTCAGCTAGAGCCAGTGTCCTGATTACAGCGAGCAGAAGTACAGTGTTCTTGTGCCAGTTTTGGCCAGCAACCAGTGTCTACATCACCTGCTAGAATCAGTACAATGTTCTAATACCAGTGTAGGGCACAACCAGTGCCGTGATCAGAGCCCTAATTTTCAGCCAGCACCAGCACAGTGTCATCTAGTACCAGTGAGAGCCAGCAACAGTGTCCTGAGTGCCAGCTAGCACCGGTACAGTGTTCTATACCAATACAGCCTGCACCAGTGTTCTGCTATCCGAAGGGCATATGTACAGTGCCATTTAGTACCAGTGTCAGCAAGCGCCAGTGTCCTAATTACCAGTTGATCCAGTGCAGTGTTCAAGTACTAGTGTCAGCCACCAACAATTTCCTGATCACCATGTGTACACCTCCAGTCGCTGCCTCTGTAGCTAAGGACGATAGTGGTTGAGGGGCTCAGCCACAAGCAAACGAGCCCTAATAGTGCAGCCAGTCACAGTGCCTCCAATCACCACACCAGTCACAGTGCCTCCAATCACCACACCAGTCACAGTGCCTCCAATCACCACACCAGTCACAGTGCCTCCAATCACCACACCAGTCACAGTGCCTCCAATCACCACACCAGTCACAGTGCCTCCAATCACCACACCAGTCAGTGTTACAAGATTAGTGTAGCTAGAATCACTGTTCCTGATTAATACCAGACCAGTGCAGTCAGCTTTCCTGATCACTACCACACCAGTCCCAGTGTCATCAGACCAGTGTAAGTCAGAAACAGTGTTCCTGATAGCTGACACACTAGTCCCCAGTGTCACCACACAAGTGCAGACAAAATCAGTTTTCTTACCCACTGCCACCTATACTGAATCTGGCCAGTTTGCTGACCATGCCTCTGCCTGCCACCCGAACAGACCCATCTGCACATACAACTGACTACATTCCTAGGAGACACCAGTCCAAGCCATGCACTGTGGACATAGGTACTACTGGAACCACAGGAAGTCTTTTGTTCTTCCTTTCTTCAGCCTTCTGTACTTCCTGGCCACTGAACATAGCATTCCTGGGGGTAGCAATGTACCAGTAAGCTAGGCTTGCTTGTCTTATAGGAACATGAACTGCTATAGGTGACACTACACTAAGCTTTTTTCCCTGACCACTCATACTGAGGTGCCCATGACAATAAAAAAAAACTCACACATTTGCTATCCCCATACTTGGGAGGAGTAGCAGAATGTGTAATTCTATGTATATCTATGCTGTGTATGAGAAATATAAACTGACAGCTTTGTGTAAAAAAAAAAAATAAATAATTTTATTTCCAAATTTTCCAAAAACCTGTGGCAAAAAATTAAGTCTTCATTAGATTCACCATGCCTCTTAGAGAATACCTTGGGGTGTTTTATTTTTTAAAAATATGGTCATTTTGTTGGTGTTCCCACTGTCCTGGTGCTCTAGGGCCCCAAAAAGATGTGATAGGTTGTCAGGAAACTATTGTGTAATTATTTTCCGTAGAATGCCTTAAGGTGCTCCTTGGATTTTGGGCATCTCTATGTGGCTAGATTGTGAAAAAGTCTTACACATTTGATATCCCCATATTCAGGAGGAGTAGCAGCAGAATGTGCTTTAGGGAGTTCTGTAAGTATGTCTATGCTGTGTGTGAGAAACATTACAAGTTTGTGGGAAAAAAAAGAATTTCTTAATTTTCAAGAAAAAACAAGCCTCTTATTAAATGAATTGGACTGTCCACTTTCTAAAAAGAGGTAATTTGGGGGGTATGTGTATTGTTCTGGCATTTTAGGGCCTCAGAAAATGAACTAGGCAGTCAGTACATCAGGATTGATTAAATTTCAAATATATATCCCACAGTTTGTAGACTTTATAATCTACACACAGACTAAATAATATACACTGGTGTGGTTTTTTTTTCACTAAAGAAATGTAGCAGAATACATTCTGGCCCAAATATTTGAAGAAAGAGTATTTATTTGCAAAATTTTACAACAGAAACTTGTTTCCTTTATATAGAAAAAAAATAAAAAAAACTGTGGTGATTAAATACCATAAAAAAAGCTGAATCTGTGTAAAAAAAGTATATAAAATTAATTTGGGTACAATGTAACTAATTGCCATTCAAAGCGTGACCGCTCTGAAAACTGAAAAATGTCCTTGGTAGGAAGGTGGTAAAAAAGTAAGGTCTTGAAATGGTTAAATTTCAAGACCAGAACAAGACCAAGACCAGGAATAGTGTTTTTTTTTTTAAGCACCAACATTTATGAAGGAAAAAAAAGTTTTACCTTTCTGGAAAATTACATCTCCCTCGTGGCTTCTTTTTTTAAACCCCATTTCTTTGTAAATGCCACTTTTGCACATCCTTGAGCAAGAATGAAAAAATTTGTATAGACCCCCACAAAATACATACTAGACCCTTTGAATCTGGTTCAAATTTTAAGAAGGATTCCACACAAAAATCAAGAACAAATGTGTGTGGTCCACCTAAAAACCCATACTAGAACCTTAATCTCAGCAATGCAGCCTGTCTGACCAGGAATGGGGGAGGTGGTGAGCCAGGCTGCATGCTCAGACTAAGAGGGCCACCTTTTATATCTTTATAAGGTGGCTTCCAGGTACCGCCCCCTACATGAATAAGTATGGGGTACATAGAAAAGATGTCACCTAGAACTAAAGACACTCAAACATTTTTAAATCTCCATAATTAAAAAATAAAGATACCCAAAAAATGTCCCTCATTGTAAATCCATCATCAATCATAATGCCAGCCGACATACCAAAAAAAAACCCCTAGATGACCCGTCGCAAATGACCGATCCCAACAGTACTCATAGACAAATGACAGCTCCCCAACTTATCATCAGCTGTATATGGGAAGGGGCGGGGATAAGGGTGACATCATTGACCAAATATGGCCTTGGCTATATTTAGGCAGTGATGTCACTGCTGTCCTTGTCCCTTTGGTGGCCAGGGATTCCCAGTGATGTCAGTGATTCTTAAGGATCCAACTGATGCAAGCACCCTCTGCTTGCTTAGCAACCAGTGATAACTGGATACTGTCGTATATATAGAAGCAGTAGAACTATTGTTTCTATATCTGATTTTCAACATCTGCTGATCAGTGGGCCAAACATGCAAGAGTATGAGAGTTTGAATGTCCAAATGGACCAGTTTCGGAGCGAACCATCTGATCATCTCCAATCTAACCATATAGAATGTTCCTGGTTGCAACAGGTGTTGTTACTTTCATTGGACAGATCCAAAGGTTTTGATACCTTACCCTGGCCTTATCAAGATACAGTACTCTGGTATTTAGGCTTTGGTCTCCAATTTGCAAAATGGATTACTGCACTCTGTAGCACTCCCCAAGCCAAACTTAAATATTATGGATTTAAATCCCCTTTATTCCATAGTCAGAGGAGAATGCTACAGACTTGCCTATGTTTGCCTATACTATTCATATTAGCTCTTGAACCCCTAGCAGAAGCAATACACATACAAACTGATATCAAAGGAATTGAAACTGCTAGGGTTTAATCACAAGCTCACAGATGACATACCACCATTCCACACATCTCCCTCCCAAATCTTTATCATAACTAGATGAATTAGTTCCCTTTTGGGTCTTCATGTCAGTCCAGCTAAGTCAAAATGTATGTCCATCACCTCCCAACCAATTATCAGAGCTGTGCTTTGGCATATTTCATAAAAGGAAAGGGCCACATGATCCTGCCCTCCATTCTTTCCTGGCTTGTCACACTTCATGCCTACATAAGGGTCTGCTATGGATTTGAGGGGGACCTCATCCAACAAAAAAACAGTATGGGGTTCCTTTCAAAATTCACTTCAAGTATCATCCTCAACGAAACTATTTTCATTTACGTGCCAGGTATGGATATAGCATGCAATACTTGCTGTTTTGTTTCTCTTTTGACCTGTTGCAGGATTTTGAAAAGGAAAAGGAGAACAATGGTTTTAGGAAGATTGATAAACCTTCAAGAACCACAAGCCGAATCTACATTGAGAAAAAATTCATTGTGAAGGGACCAAAGATAACTCATGTTATGCCTTTGGTAAACAAAAGTTATTTTTCTATGACTCTATTTTGTATATTTCCATTGAATTAAATGCCCTTTTGCTCTAACAGACCACACCAGATAAGAGTTATATCTTAATCGTACAGAACAAGGCTTGTATTTATAAACCATGGGCTATGTGCAGACAACGTTCAATTGATTAGACTCAAGCAAAAAACTTGCTATGACTGCCGCCTGAGTGCATCCATATAACCCCATGCACTCTGTGGACTCCAGTTTTTGATGGGTTTTTTTATTGACCTGTTCTCCTCTGAATATTTTTTCTTTCTAAACCATTAATTTTGTTTCTGATGCATTATCAAGATCTCAGTGCTTTTTGCCCTGGAATATCTAGCAGTTTCTGGATCAGTTACCTTCAGTATGTACCTTGGGGACTGTACTTGGACCTCAATATGTGGGGCCGGCCTATAATGCTTGCTTTGGGCATCAGATGATGTGTTAGATGCTCACCTTGACATGTAGCGCAACATGTGTAGTTAACTGCAGGAAACTGTACAGGTCTAAGGCCATGGTCCATTTCTATGGTTCTCAGACCCTGACGACCCCTTCAGGGATATGCCCACCATGACAAGTGAGTGTGCAGAAAGCTCTGATTGATTAAAGACGATTCTCCACCATGGTGGTAGGATTGGAACAAAGGAAATAATGCAAGGGTCACAAGATGGTTTCTAGTTTTGCAAGACTTTTAAATATTATACAGAACACAAGCCAGGAGCCCCAAAAAAGGGAATTCTAATAGACTGTCACATGTCTTGTAAAATGTGCTCCTTCCCACATGTCTGAGGAGAGGGGGAGAGTATGTGAGGCACTGGTTGGATGGATTGTGAACGATGTATATGTGTCACGTATGTTTCTTACCTACACATGGTGAGAGGCTCCAGGATTTATGGCTGACTTTTTGCTTTCTCAGAATCCTAAGAAGTTCTGTGATGGGTTCTGTAGTCTGGAGGCTTGTAGGGTATGTGTGATGAAGCCTATACTCCTAAGGGCTAATCCACACAAGTACACGCCAGTGCCCAGTGCTTATCTGCTCAGGAGGCCCAGTCTGTCAGTTTCCAGTACCATGCATCAGCCCCACACTAAGGGAAGATGAACTAAGATTCATGCAGCTGTCATTCTATAATTGATTTTAAAAGGTTGGCTACACAAGGCTGCATGGACCTATATATCTAAAGTGCCAATTAAATGTGTGATGGAATGGCATGGCATTCTGTGGCATGATATCAAATAGCAGTAGATTAGTACTCTGGGAAAAACTATAAAGAGAGAAGGATGCTGCAAATCGCAGACAGGTAATGATGATCCCAATATGACAACCAGGTGGATGTCAAATCCACCACAATTATCCTGGATAACTGCTGCTTCCCCAGCAGCATCAGAGATGCTTCTCTCCTCATGTATGTGTAGGGGAATACAAGAACAGCCTGAAGCAATCCAAATGTACCTGCAATTAAATCTGAGTGATCTTAGAGGTGTCTTATCCTGATGTGAAATGTGCTCTGCATTTGCCCGTTGAAGCCTCTTGACAGTGACTAAAGGTAAATCTATCACAAACTTGACTTCACAAAACATGAAGATTTGCTAGCTGTATTTTGCTTGCTGGACCTTTGACTAAGTGGACATTTGATAAGTGGACTTAAAAACCAGAGTTGAAAATAGGAGATTATAACAGGAGTCTCCTAACCTGTAAGTGACAACTGATCTTTCCTGTTAATATTGTAACTGGGATATGAGTGCTAGCGGGGTGGAAGGTTTTGTGCCGTGCACAGTGTGCCGCATGTATGCAGGAATGAAGCAACAGCTCCAGGATGGATACCGCTGCGACAGATGCAAGTGGGTCGCCCTTCTGGAAACTTGCGTTAGAGATCTGGAGGAGCAAGTTGCAACACTGGGCAGAACCAACAACCTTGAAAGGGGTCTTCTGCTCTCTGAGCAAGTAGCTAATGGGATTGATGTGGAGGGCGGAGGGGCTAATCAGGACTATCAGGTAGGAAGATGGGTTACTGTAAGGCAGTGTTTCTCAACTCCAGTCCTCATGGACCCCCAACAGGTCATGTTTTCAGGATTTCCATTATTTTGCACAGGTGATTTGATCAGTTTCACTGCCTTAGTAATTGCCACAGCTGTTTCATCTGAGGGAAATCCTGAAAACATGACCTGTTGGAGGTCCATGAGGACTGGAGTTGAGAAACACTGCTGTAAGGAGAGGGAGTGGTAGGGGCTCACAGAAAAGGAAGACCGGCCCTGGGTTTGTGCACCCAAACAGATTTGCCAAGTTGGGTGAAGATGTGGGGGTGGCAAGCTCAGGGGTAGCAGCCCTGGATGTCACTGCTATCCCTAACAGCCAGGAGGGCATACCATCTGGGAGGGGTGGTGAGGGTAGTGCAGGAAGGCCTAGACAGCTGGTGGTAGTAGGTGATTCTATAATCGGAAGGACTGATTTGTCACCAGGATTGCCTCAACCGAATGGTTTGCTGTCTCCCTGGTGCCAGGTTGATAAATTACTGGGAGGGGCTGGGCATGACCCAGCTGTCTTGGTCCATGTTGGAACCAATGCCAGAATACATGGAAGGTGGAGGCTTCCTTAAGAATTAAGTTCAGTGTGCTGAGAGAAGCTTAGGGGTACCCATTTTACACAGCAGCCCGCACAAGAGTAGTGCTACATCAGTGTAGGGAAGGGAAAGCCAACAATGACTGCCCCATAGTAAGCATATGGGCGATGTCATCACCCAGGCTGAATCCAGTGCTGAAAGCTGGTCATGTGACCATACCAGAGCGGCTTCAGGATAGGTAAGTATAAGCATCTTTTCTTTTATAGGGTAGATAGATTAGATCCCAAGTGGCTTTCGAATGCCTAACTCGCCTCTAACATATGCTGGTTATTGAGCCCCAAGCTAAAACTAGCTATAGAATGCCAGACCAGAAGGGACAGGGTTAACAAAAATAACAGGTGCTGCATAAAATCTCTATTGCTATAAACAGGTTCACCTACTAATATACTGGAAGTTGACCACTACTCACATTTGGTATTATTATTATTATTATACAGGATTTATATTGTGCCAAATGCTTTACAATATAAAGGGAGACAATACAGCAACAATACAGTTCCATACAAGAGGGTGAGGAGGGCCTGATCCTGGGAGCTTACAGTCTAAGAGGGAGGGACATTAGCTATCTGGCACTTTGCATGTGAGATTATAACAATAGGATAGAGATACAAGGATTTAGATTTACACTCCACAAGCCATGGTCAGCTATTAGAACATCTATTAGAACATAGGAATACTTGCCTAATAGTCTCTGCTTCTGAACTGGGTAAATTACAACAGTCACAGCAGGTCCTGTATGTACAGTATTGTCTTGGAAATTCGCTTTCAACTAATTTTTCCTTACCGTAAGTACCCACAGTTGGATGTGCAGCAATCCCCCATAAAGCTGTGTGAACTTCGCTACAACCGTATTGCGCCCTCCACTTACCGCGACTGCAGCTTAGCTCCCCGATTCCTCGCCTCCAACCGGTATGCAAAGGTTTAGCTCTTTTTAGATGTGGGGAAAATGGAGCTCCCGTGATCCAGGAATGATCAGACGACACTCTCAGGTTGGAGTTGGAATCCACTCTGTCTGGCTCTAACTCCAGACTCCTGTTTTATTATCTTACAAAAAAACACACCCCCTCGCACGGAGGCCAAGTCAATCCCCTCCCACAGAACAATGTATAGGGAGTGTCCATACACGAGAATGTCCATCCTGCTTGGAGTGTAAAGTTCCCTCTTACTAAAACCAGTTTTTTCTCCCCTCCCCCTTAAGCTCTCTTTGGAGAGCGAGTTTCCCATTATTTACATGCTATCAGCTCCCAGCAGTATGTTCATTGTCTGTACAAGCATCCCTTAGATTAAACAGTGCCAGTCTATATCTGAATGGGCCCCGATATGATCTTTATTAAAACACATCCATCCAGATACAGTTCAGGTCGGTAGCGGCTTGTAGAGATATACATGAGCCTACATGCGGAGTTCGCACTGCCCGGCGCCTGGCCATACGAAGTCCATGTGGTACTATGCTGCTGATATGTGGATACAGGCCCGCGGCCTACTGCCGGCGGCATTCGCATCGAATGCCATGGTGGCATAAACGCCAGTCTATAAGTGCAGATCTGCCATCTCATCCATTAGCGAGCTGAGTACTGTAATATATACATTGTAAATGCGCATGGCCTAATTGCAGCCTTCAGAGCGTTAATTAAGCCACACGAGAGACATATGAATAACACTAATATATGACACATTTAAAGGACAACCTGTAATAGAAAATTTCCATGACATTCCCTCCTGTTTTATCATATTCTCTTCCTGTCCCTTCTTGATCTTCTTCAGCTTGATGGGTGTAGTCTCAAAATCTTAAAGAGTTGGTCTTAGACCAGAGTTCCTGTAGTTGTCCCTGAGAATAAAGCTCCACGGGGTACCTGAAACAACAAGATCCGACGCAGACTCGACGCAAACAGGCTTGATTAAAGCAATGATCCTCAAGAGCGTTGGAGCCTTCATTACAGGAAGGCTCTTGCAAAAACCACAAACAGAACTTTTTCAAACTGTTCCGGAAAAAGGAACCAGACTTGTGGTATAAACAGGGCTTGTGATCCCACGGTGGTCCGGGGAGATCCAGCAGCTGATTCTCAAATTGCCCCTGCAAACGGGGCAATACAAGGCTGGTCTTGACCCAGACGGTTTTCCAAAAAGGCGGAACAAACAGATCTTGCAGCTTTATACACAAACAACGATGAGGCTTGAAGCTTGCTTGGAGGTCTTGGAGAACATGGTCTTCAGGGAGATAAATTAGAGGGAAGCCAGGACGTAACCTGCAGAGAAGGTGGCTGGTTGGTGAGGTCTTCCTCCGATCAGTGGTTGGAGTGGGATCCCAGGAGCGGGCATGGAGATGTGGTCGTCTGCCCGAACTTGGCTTACACGGTTGATGAGGCAACAGGAACATCTCACCGCGGCATACAAGAGGCAAAGGAAAAAGAGAAGCATCAGGACATACACTTCCACTTCCTTCAACCAAGATCCGATGGAGAACAGGAAATCTCCCAATCCTCCCAAACCCTTGAAAGGATTCCGACCCTCACTAGCTATAGCTCTAGCTTTTCCCTGTAGTTCACTTTGTCCATATGGGCCTGGACCTTGTCATCGGTGTCTTCTATCCAAGTACAACAATCCTCTCCGATGAACTCACAGAACCCCCCTTTGGCGGCTAAAAGGTAATCAAGGGCCATCTTCTCCTGAAGCACTAAAATTCCCATTTGCCATTGTTCTTGGGCAATTTCTCTTCATGATCCATCACTACATAGGATGCGGGGACTAGCTTTATGAGGGCACACAAACCTTTCGCGTTCTGGGGAAATGTTCTATAGGCTGCCGAACCACACAGAAAATAGTACGGACCTGTCATCGCAGAGCAGGAGGAGTTCTTCGTTCGGCCTCTGGCACTGAGTAACAGTTGCACAGACTGGGGGATTCTCCTGTTTTATTCCCTCTGGAGGCCAGGTATACATCACCTGGTTCTTCCGGACAGACACCAGTTTCTGTATGCCCTGCTTCCCTAATTGGATTGACCTGTGAAGCTGTGCGATCTCTAGTTCTGACGCCTGCATCCGTGGTTCTAATTCAGAGATGAATTTTTCCCACCTCCATGCGTCAAATGTACCTTCCTGGGGAATTTCCCATCTGGTACCCTTCGACCATTTATTCCATCTTTTGAGGGGTTCTGTAGACTTCCCCCCCAAACTCACCCTCATCGGTTGTGCAGCTGTCCTTACCCTGAAGAGGGCTGGTTCCCCCTCTCTCTTCATGGACTGACTACTGCCCATTGTGACTAGTCACTGGTATATATCCCGCGTCTGGGTACCTGTTTACCCCTTGGAGCACTCGGTGGGATCCTACCGAGAGGCCTGATTCCACCACTTTCCCAGCACAGCGTAATTTATGTGATTTTTATCAATCACCCGAAGCGCATCAAGTGGCGGTCAGACTGAGAGCACACCTCCCACAGCGCAATTTATGTGATCCTGACCACCCGAAGTGTTTGTGGTAACCAGGCTAAGCGTTACACTTCCCTGGACCGCCCACTCGCACAGCGCAATTTATGTGGTTCTCATCACCCACTGTGTTTTGCAGGCCACACACTGCACAATGATGAAAGTGGCTTTTCTCTCCCTGCACACAGTGGCTAACACAAGTTAAAACAAAAGGAGGGGTTCTTGGATGTTACTTAGGGGTCACTGGTTACCCGGAAACCTGCTAACTGACCTTTAGGAAAATCGTGTGAAGAAAAAACTTTCCTAATACACAGAAAAACCCCTTTTCAACCAGAAAAACCCCCCTGGCGGTATTCCCGAGTGTAGCTCGGGGTAAAGTTTTAGCACCACAAGCGGTAACCTCGATCTACACTCGGGAATACCCTGCAGCATTGCTCCGGGATCTCTTCTGCACTTACCTTGTCCTGCGCTCCCGCGATGTCCCCCCTGCAGTGTCCCCGGCAATGTCCTCCGGCCGATGCCGGCATCTGTCTTCTGGGTTCCGTGCCCTGCGACGTCGGGACGTATGGGGGACGGAACTGGCGGGAAATTTAAAATGTCAAAAAGTGACATTCACTCAATACACTAAAATCACATAGTATAACATTCCTGTATCAAACCATTTCACATACATTTTGTCCCGAGTGCTTTGTCCGGCGCCCTGCCTGCATTTTTACTGTTCTTTCTGCCTGGAAACTGAGAAACGTCCATGGCGTCCAAAAAGCGTCCCTTTAGGTCAGACGCGGTTTTAGACCGGCTAGAGAACAGCGATAGTAAATCAGAACCACTTGCAGAATTGAGTGATAATGATTCGTGGGGGAAATTCCTCATCAGACACTGAAAACGATTCTGCGACTGCTCAGCGATGTGCGAACTTGGCGCTCTATTTCACATTTCAGTGTTTTTGGTTTGATTATATTATTGAATTAAATTTATTATTATATTAAAATTTTTTATGATTATTTATTAAATTATAATTTATGATTTTGTGTTTCAAATTTTATCATCCCCGGGATGTTTACTAGACTTTTGTTTGGACAGATTTCAGTGAGTTATTCCTAAGAATTACAGGCCTACAATAAAAAAAAAGACATATTTCCATGCAAAAAAATGTACCGCTTTGAGCACAGAAATACTGACATAATCAGACCGCTAGGGAGGTTACCATAACATCATAGTCCTCCAATCAGTATTCCCTGACCCAAACCGCAGGAACAGGAAGTACATGCCTGTAACCAACTAACTCTGTGGTAATTACCAAATAAAAACTACTTATAATTTGACAGTAGGGGGCAGCAGATCACAAATGCATACGTTGAGAGTGTAGTGGGGTCAGGATGCTTTTTATGTTCTTATTTTGTGATTAGTTGGAATAGATTGTTTCTCTGAGATGGGCATACTATTTTTTATAAATCTGGCTCCATATTCTTTGAATATATGCATTGTGTCATCTTGCCATATTTAAACACTCATTTTTTTTTTAACAAATGATTTAGGAGCTGGAAATGCTTTCCGTCTCACCACTCGACAACGTCGCAGATATCATTATAGATACGCCAGTGAACATAATTGAATTACGTCTCGTGCAAACAGACAGCAAGGAGACTGTTTGGGGCTGCGTCATATCCACAGGTAAAATCTTGCACACAGTAATACACCAGTCTACCGTTGTGGCTCATTGTTTTCATCTGACATATATAAAGTCCAATAAAAAATCTCACATCATTTTTTGCCTATAAAATATATGTAAACCCTCACTGTGTAAAACTGACTTTACCACTTGACTTCTGGAAGGTTTTACCCCCCCCCCTTCATGACCAGACCATTTTTTGTTATTCAGCACTGCGCTACTACTGTGCTACCTACTGCGCGGTCATGCAACACTGTACCCAAATGAAGATTATATAATTTTTTTCACTCGAACAGAGCTTTCTTTTGGAGGTATTTGATCACCACTGGGTTTTTTTATTTTTTGCTATGTAAATGAAAAAAAGGCTAAAAATTTAAAAAAGAAAAATATATTTTCCACTTTCTGTTATAAAACATATCCAATCAAATCAAATTTCTTATTAAATTTAGGCCAAACTGTATTCTACTACATATCTTTAGTAAATAAAAAAATCAAAATAGATGTATTGGTTTGTGTGAAAGTTACAGAGTCTACAAACTATGGTATATATATTTGAATATTGACCAATCCTGATGTACTGATGGCCGATCTCATTCTTAAGGCCCTAAAATGCCAGGACAGTACAAAGATGACCCTTTTTGGAAAGTAGACAGTCTGAGGAATTTAGTGTGAGGTATGGTGAGTTTTTTTAAGTTGAAATTTGTTCACAATTTTATTTACATGCTGTCACCAATACAGGACAGCATCATCATATGACCAGTCTGACGGTGATCAGGGATTTTTTAATTCAAATGTTTAAACATTTTTTATATCCTCTCATCAGTGTTACTGCACTACTCTGGTGGAGGTGATCAGGATTTTTTTTTACACTATTATTGCTTATAACAATGATGATCACTTTTATAAGCAATTGTTATAGCTGTCATAAATGGCTTTCATTCACGAGAGCTTGTGCTCTGTGATTGGCTACAACTATTCACATGCTACAGGTTGCTGTGATTGGCCCAGAAACCATTAGATTGCTGTGGGCAAATCACAGCATCATGATAGCAAGAAAAAAACAGTCATCAATGGAAGCCATTCATGATTGTTTTGTTTACATTGTAATCATGTGATTGCTATGACCAATCATAGCAATCACTTGATACCCCAGTTTCTGTACCAAGCATGTAATTTGCAGTGTCCACCGGACACAGAAGTCACAGGATCATGCCACTGCACTCCTCAGAGGGTGCGCTAGTGTGCACATGCTCAGCAATGTACTAGTACAGGGGTGGGCAAACTTTTTGACTTGAGGGCCGCAATGGGTTCATATATCCAACATAAAGTAAACCCTACATTCATCCAAATAACACCCCACAGTGTAATATACAATAAAAAACAAAAGTCCATTAATGTAAAATCATCAACACAGCTCTATCCAAAAAATAAATAAATTATACTCACAAATAAAGCATCTCCTAGATTGTAAGCTCCCAGGATCAGGCCCTCCTATCCCTCTTGTATTGAACTGTATTGTTGCTGTATTGTCTCCTTTATATTGTAAAGCGCTGAGCAAACTGTTGGCGCCCTAAATCCTGTATAATAATAATATATAAATCCTGTATAATAATAATAATAATAATATACGGCAGGAACATAAAATAGGCTCACACTCCCAGTAAAAGGTTCATGTGGCTGGGAAACAAAACAATCTGCCAGCTGTGATCTGTTCAATCCCTCCACTGCTCTCAAAGGTTCCACAGCTACATTGAGGCTGTGTGGCAGTTCCCCTTTCCTGCTGCTACTACATGTATTGCTGGAATTAGAAAATCCCAGTTAACGGTTTTATTCAAAGAGAGGTTTGTAGCAAGCTGTGTCTTCTCTGCTGTCTCTTTAGCCAGCCCATAGTGCACTGGGAATCCTTTGTCATAAATTAAATGTTTATCTGTAAATTAAACATTTTATATACTAAATAATGTAACAACAATTTGAAAACTAAAAACGTATGAAAACAACAGTAAAATATACCTAAAACTATTATATTAAAGTGGTTGTACATATATATGCCCAATTAAATGACTGGTCACAGATGATAAACAGAGATGAAACTAATCCTTTAGGTTAAGTTGTACCTGTTTAACTGCAGTCATCTCTTCTCTACATCTGTTCAAAGTATAGAATTTCTAAAGCTTGCCTGAGTTGTCAGAAAACAAGGGGCAGAGAGATGAAGTTGCACACTGCAGAGCTCAGTGAGGAGAGTCAAACAGCACACCACACAGGAACAGAGCTGAGGCTGTCAATCACAGGCGGTGTGCTGGATGCCCCTCCCCATCACCTTTTTAGCTCTTGGTGTCAGGAAAACTTGTCAAAAGTGATATCTGCACATAGCAGAGGAATGAAGAAGCAGAAAGAAATGTCACTTAGTGCTCTTAAATGAGACAGGTACACAGTATAGAGGGATGTGCTTTGTTCATATTTTATGTCTGAGGCTTACAACCACTTTAAGTATATATTGCTTTACGTTTTTATATTGCTCACTTTTGTATTTAACATTATAATCAGGTCTCTGGCAATTTGTTTAGCCATTAAATAAGCAGCTGCCAGTCTCCATAACATTTACATTCTTTCTATCTGTGGGCCTGCTGTCTCCATAGTGTAAGGTATTGGAACTTATTTGTTGAAATAGGATGAGTACAATGTGTCAGTGTTGCTCTTAGCAACCAGTCAGTTATTTTCAGTTATCTCTTAATCTGTGCTAGAACAAAAGGTTTGATGGATTGCTGACTTTGATGGATTGCTGACTTTGATGGATTGAGACTTTTCTCTTCTCTTTGGTTTGATAAACGCAGCATTTTGCATTAATTGTTACTTGCTACAAGCATTTGACGTGTCAGAAATGGATGGTACATACATATCTAATGTGTTTTATTTTCATAGGAGAAATTGAAACATTAGAATCAACATTTCCAACATTAAAAAGAACTATAGGTATGATGTATATTCTTCTGACAAAAAAACAGAAAACAAAACAAGGTAACAAGGCCTGAATTAAAACCTATGTTGGTCTACCCATGTAGGTTCTTGCCAAAGCACCAGCTGATGCTTGTGGGACTGCTTGCCCTGACCAGCACCAGTCCATACACACCAGCTCCAATTGCTCAGCCTAGGGGATGGCTTTTTGATATTTATTGCTTGAAGAATTTTAAACAGGAGAGGGCGTCAGATACTCCAAAACGCTGCACAGTAACAGGAGGAAACTTTCATCTTGGCTCCCACTCCAGCATTTTGCTCAGGATAGGAGGACAGGAGGAATGGCCTGTACACTTAGACTCTATGAGAGTCCTCTCAGTCCAAGATACCTCTGGCACTATTATCCCAAAAGCACACAGTGATCACAATTCAGGGTCAGAACCCAAAAGTCCCCAGGACAGCTGCACACCTTCCAGCTTCCTCCAGGCATGGTCCAGTGATGGACACAATCCTTCTCCAGACCAGATCCATTATGGTGAAGTCCTACAGCTCATCCAAAAAGATTGATTCAGGTTCTCAGCTTTGCCACAGCTGAGACCTCAAATAGCAGCTACTCAGTCCACAGGCTGCCTCCTAGGGCAGCAGTCCCAGAGGCTTTGTAAGCCTCCCTGCTGAGGGAAGAACAAAGGAAGAAGTCAAAAACTAAATATGCCTACCATCCTACGCTAGCAGGGTGCTACATCTAGAATCAGATTTGTTGAATGTTAGCATATATCTAAGTTGGCCACCCTGTCCTGGGCTGTGTCTACCACCTTTTGGGCCCCTGCTGTCAGAGTTGCAGTGGAATGCTGGGTGCTGCAACAGAAAGTACCGTTAGGCACTACAAGTATAGATTGAGCCAGGTGGGGGAGGGAGCAGCCTAGGAGAGAGTGATCAAGTGAGGGTAAATTTAGTAATCACTGCACTAGGAGGTTAAATGTTACTAAACCCCGGACCCTGCATTCACTATATCTGGTCTCCCCGGACCCTGCATTCACTATAGCTGGTCTCCCTGGACCCTGCATTCACTATATCTGCTCCCCCGGACCCTGCATTCACTATAGCTGGTCTCCCCGGACCCTGCATTCACTATATCTGCTCCCCCGGACCCTGCATTCACTGTATCCGCTCTCCCCGGACCCCGCATTCACTGTATCCGCTCTCCCCGGACCCTGCATTCACTATATCTGCTCTCCCCAGACCCTGCATTCACTATATCCGGTCTCCCCGGACCCTGCATTCACTATATCCGGTCTCCCCGCATTCACTATATCCGCTTGCCCTGGACCCTCCATTCACTATATCCGCTCTCCCCGGACCCTGAATTCACTATATCCGCTCTCCCCGGACCCTGCATTCACTATATCCGCTCTCCCCGGACCCTGCATTCACTATATCTGGTCTCCCCAGACCCTGCATTCACTATATCTGGTCTCCCCGGACCCCGCATTCACTATAACCGCTCTCCCTGGACCCTGCATTCACTATATCCGCTCTCTTCGGGACCCTGCATTCACTATATCTGGTCTCCCTGGACCCTGTATTCACTATAACTGGTCTTCCAGGACCCTGCATTCACTATATCTGGTCTCCCTGGACCCCGCATTCACTATATCCGCTCTCCCCAGACCCTGCATTCACTATATCCGCTCTTCCCGGACCCCGCATTCACTATAACTGGTCTCCCTGGACCGTGCATTCACTATAACTGGTCTCCCCGGACCCCGCATTCACTAAATCCACTCTCCCCGGACCCCGCATTCACTACAACTGGTCTCCCAGGACCCCGCATTCACTATATCTGGTCTCCCCGGACCCCCGCATTCACTATATCGGCTCTCCCCGGACCCTGCATTCACTATATCCGCTCTCCCCGGACCCCGCATTCACTATATCCGCTCTCCCCGGACCCCGCCTTCACTGTATCCGCTCTCCCCGGACCCTGCATTCACTATATCCGCTCTCCCCGGACCCCGCATTCACTATATCCGCTCTCCCCGGACCCTGCATTCACTATATCCGCTCTCCCCGGACCCCGCATTCACTATATCCGCTCTCCCCGGACCCCGCATTCACTATATCCGCTCTCCCCGGACCCTGCATTCATTATATCTGGTCTCCCACAGTACACAGAACATGGAAATGCAATTATTGTAGTAAATATATACTGCTAAATACCTTTTCTCATCAGGAGTTATAGCAGTCTTGAGATTTCTATCTGTGTCCAGCCCAGCACTAGCTAAAGCTTGTAGGAAGAGTTTTCTTTATGCTCTAGAAGGATGCAGGACCCCAGACCTCTGTCTGGACAGTGCTGATTGGCCCTGTGCTGATCACATGCACTCTCTCAAGAAAAAAAACCTCTCTAGCAATATAAACCAAACTGAGCATGTGCATGGCTATGGTTCAGTCTGCAGATAAGTGGTGGTCCCTTGAAAGAGGAGAGAAACAGAGAAGAAAGGATCAAACGGCCTTTATACACATTGCAGAGGATTAACCCCTTAGTGTGTTCTTTACAGCGTATACAGACCTATTGTACTGTTGTGGGTTTAGTAACACAATTTAAGAGAAAATGCTGCCTGACCACCAATGCACAGAAAGTGGCCTTCAAATAACACTGCCATTGACCATCATTGTGAAGGGAGGGTAAAAAACACTGGTACTGTTCATGACTAGGGTGTGTGAAGGGGGAAGAAAGAGTGGTGTGGGAGCAAGTGAACAGGTGAGGTCAATTTAACCCCACTGTACTAGGGAGGGTAAAGGAAATCTGACAACCAGTGTTGGGGTAGGGGAGTTAAAAACAATGCAAATGATCACTAGTGGGGGGGGGGGAGGGTAAAATACATTAGGCACTGGCACTGATCACAAGTGTGAAGGGTGGAGGGGGTAAAAGACACTGGTCACCAATGTGAAGGGTGGAGGGGGTAAAAGACACTGATCACCAATGCAGGGAAGAGTCTGGGGGGGGGTGTGTGGTTGTTGTTATTGTGGTAGCTGACACCAATGGATGGCTCCAACTTTCCCTTGGGTATGCGTTGCGGTATATTGCATAAAATGCAGAGGAACCAAAATATTCAGGTGTTAAAGTGCATTAAAACCTCTTTAGTTTGAATGGACTGCATAACTAGTGGATACAAGGTACCTCAATGCAAGAAAATGCACTCAGGAAGTTCTCCGATACTTGAGGCCTGCTGTTATTCTGAAGGTGACAAGCTGCCATGCTAATATAACAATACCTGACCCCTCAACTATCCATCTTTCCTATCACCTCCACTGCTGGAAACTTCTGAGCAGTCCATCTTCAAAAGACACTGATACTAAAGAGCACAGAGTGGCCAAAACAACCATATGGACCCACCATTAATTGCTAAAAACTAATTTCAACCGAAAGAGTACTTTTAATTTGTTACTCTGACATACTTGCAAATATTTAAAAAAAGTTACAAATCAATCCTCATAATGTTGATATTAGTTTGCTTTGTATTCATTTCAGATGAGATGGATATGGAGGATGAAAACCAGGCACAGCAAAGTAAGAAGGTGAGGCTGACTTGGGGTAACTAAAAATAGGAAGTTTTTCCTGAAATGGACTTATTCCAGTATTTCTTAATTTGAAGATTTTATTGCATAAGGTACCAAGTGCCAACATTGGGTGTTTGTTAGCCCATGGATATGTTATCAGACCTAGAGGGGAGAATCACTGGTGTGCACTACAGGCATGCAGTTAAAGCCATATTAAATCCTAACCCAAAAATGTAATACTGTATATTGCAACTAACCAATCATTAGATGTGATGGCTGCATTAGTTTCCATTTTTAGGCTTTTTCCTTTATTTCACCTGATGATCTGAGCAGGAGTTCATCTTCAGCAGGGTATACTATTTTGAAGCAGAGCTCTAGCCAAAAATAACAAGATAAAAATGAAAAGTCTATTAAAAGATAAAGTAACAAAACCTCATTCATTCAGCCCAATTCTTCCAAGCCCAAATTATCCAGGACTCCCCTTCCCCCAAGTCTGTGACTGGACAATGAAAAGAGAAGCAGCACAATACTGAAGTCATCTCTCTGTTCCTATTGGATTTGGGAACCAGACTCTCCGAAATTCTTCACATCCATTTTGCACAGATATCTTCAGGTTCCTCCTTACTGTGCTCAGCTTATGAGCTGCTATCAGGAGAAGGCCACTGACATTTTTTCCCTACTCATCTTTTCTGATGCAAGGCGATACCTGGACCCTACAGAGGTTGCACAGGCAGTCCACCTCCTCCAGGATGGCATATCAATATGTGCCATTGCCAGAAGGTTTGCTGTGTCTCCCAGCACAGTCTCAAGAGCATGGAGGAGATTCCAGGAGACAGGCAGTTCCTCTAGGAGAGCTGGACAGGGCCATAGAAGGTCCTTAACCCATCAGCAGGACCAGTATCTGCTTCTTTGTGCAAGGAGGAACAGGATGAGCCCTGCCAGAGCCCTACAAAATGACCTCCAGCCAGCAACTGGTGTGAATGTCTCTGACCAAACAATCAGAAACAGGCTTGATGAGGGTGGCCTGAGGGCCTGACATCTTCAAGTGGGCCCTGTGCTCACTGCCCGGCACCATAGAGCTCAATTGGTATTTGCCATTAAACATCAGAATTGGCAGGTCCACCACTGGCACCCTGTGCTTTTCGCAGATGAGAGCAGGTTCACCCTGAGCACATGTGACAGTCATGAAAGGGTCTGCGGAAGCCGTGGAGAACATTCTGCTGCCTGTAACATGGTTCAGTATGACCGTTATGGTGGTGGGTCAGTGATGGTCTGGGGAGGCATATACATGGAGGGACGCACAGACATCTACAGGCTAGACAATTGCACCCTGACTGCCATTAGGTATTGGGATTAAATCCTTGGACCCATTGTCAGAGCATACGCTGGTGCAGTGGGTCCTGGGTTCCTCCTGGTGCATGACAATGCCTGGCCTCATGTGGGGAGAGTATGCAGGCAGTTCCTGACCAAAATCCAAAAAGAACACCTCTGGGATGTCATGTTTCGGTCCATCCAACGCCGCTAGGTTGCATCTCAGACTGTCCAGGAGCTCAGTGATTCCCTGGTCCAGATCTGGGAGAAAATCCCCCAGGACACCATCCATCGTATCATTAGGAGCCTCCCCCGACATTTTCAGGCATGCATAGAAGCACGTGGGAGCCATACAAACTACTGAGGACCATTCTGAACTGAAATTTCAAATGAAATTTTAGCAAAATGGACTAGCCTGCTGCATTATTTTTTCATTTTGATTTTCGGGGTGTCTTTGAATTCAGTCCTCTGTAGGTTGATAATTTTCATTTCCATCAAACGATGGGGTGTCCTTACATTCCTCACACGTTACCTGTCCATATCAGTAGATGCCAGCAGGAGATTTTTTCCCATTGAGATCTGATCTGGTTTTCAAAGTGTTCCTTTCATTTTTTTTGAACAGTGTATCTCCCATAGTTTGTAGACTCTACAACACTTACACAACACAATTAATATACACTTATTGAGATTTTTTTTGTACCAAAGACATGTAGCAGAATATATTTTGGTCTAAATTTTATTTTATTGGATATGTTTTATAGAAGAAAATATGGATTTTTTTAATATAATAAAAATGAAAAAACCCAGCGGTGATCAAATACCACCAAAAGAAAGCTCTATTTGTGTGAAAAAATTATATAAATTTAATTTGGATACAGTGTCGCATGACCAAGAAATTGCCAGTTAAAGTAGCGAAGTGCTGAATAGCAAAAAAGGCCTGGCCATGAAGGAGGTAAAACCTTCCAGAGATCAAATGGTTGACGAGCTCATTTTGAAAAGCAATGTAGAAATCTGTAGAGTAAACTATAACACACTGATATTCTAGGACCACTGCGGATCTTGTTCACATAATGACAGACAGCAGGGGGTGAAATAATCCACATCGTGTATATACAGTGCCCTGAGAAAATATTGAAACCCTTTGAAATTTTCCACATTTCGTCATGTTACAACCAAAACATAAATGTATTTTATTGGGCTTTGATGTGATAGACCAACACAAAGCGGCACATTACTGTGAAGTGGAAGGAAAATGAGAAAGGGTTTTCAACATTTGTTTACAAATAAATATCTGCAAAGTGTGGCGGCATTTGTATTCAGCCCCCTTTATTCTGATACCCCTAACTAAAATCTAGTGGAACCAGTTGCCTTCAGAAATCACCTAATTAGTAAATAGAGTCCCCCTGTGTGTCATGTGATCTCAGTATAATTACAGCTGTTCTGTGAAGCCCTCAGAGGTTTGTTAGAGAACATTAGTGAACAAATAGCATCATGAAGGCCAAGAAACACACCAGACAGGTCAGGGATAAAGTTGTGGAGTAGTTTAAAGCAAGGTTAGGTTATAAAAAAATATCCCAAGCTTTACACATCTCATGGAGCACTGTTCAATCCATCATTCAAAAATGGAAAGAGTATGGCAAACCTACCAAGACATGGCCATCCACCTAAACTGACAGGCTGGGCAAGGAGAGCATTCATCAGATAAGCAGCCAAGAGGCCCATGGGAACTCTGGAGGAGCTGCAGAGATCACATCTCAGGTGGGAGAATCTGTCCACAGGACAACTATTAGTCGTGCACTCCACAAATCTGGCCTTTATGGAGGAGTGACAAGAAGGAAGCCATTGTTGGAAGAAAGCCATAAATCCTGTTTGCAGTTTGTGAAAAGCCATGTGGGGGACACAGAAAACATGTGGAAGTAGGGACTCTGGTCAGAGGAGACCAAAATGGAACTTTTTGGGCTAACAGCAAAATGCTATGTGTGGCAGAAACCAAACACCAAACACAGCATCCCCACAGTCAAACATGGTGGTAGCAACATCATGTTGTGGGGATGCTTTTCTTTAACAGGGACAGGGAAGCTGGTCAGGATTGATGGGAAGATGGATGGAGCCAAATACAAGGCAATCTTAGAAGAAAATTTGTTAGACTCTGCAAATGACTTGACACCGGGGCGGAGGTTCCCCTTCCAGCAGGACAACGTCCCGAAACATCCAGCCAGAGCTACAATGGAATGGTTTAGATCAAAGCATCTTCATGTGTTAGAATGGCCCAGTCACAGTCCAGACCCAAATCCAATGGAGAATCTGTGGCAAGACTTAAAAATTGCTGTTCACAGACCACCTCCATCCAATCTGACAGAGCTTGAGCTATTTTGCAAAGAAGAATGGGCAGAAATGTCCCTCTCTAGATGTGCAAAGGTGGGAGAGACGTCCCCAAAAAGACTTGCAGCTGGAATTGCAGCCAAAGGGGGTCCTACAAAATACTGACTCCGAGGGACCAAATACAAATGCTGCCATGGATCTTGCTTTGTGCAATGGTGCGCAGTCATGTTGGAACAGGAAGGGGCCATCCCCAAACTCTTCCCACAAAGTTGGGAGCATGAAATTGTCCAAAATGTTGCCTTAAGAGTTCCCTTCACTGGAACTAGGGGGCCAAGCCCAACCCTTGAAAAACAACCCCACACCATAATCCCCCCTCCACCAAACTTTACACTTGGCACAATGCAGTCAGGCAACTACCGTTCTCATGGCAACCGCCAAACACAGACACGTCCATCAAATTGCCAGACAGAGAAGCATGATAGGTTCTCTGGAGTGACCAATCTCCACTGCTCTAGAGTCCAGTGGTGGCGTGCTTTACACCACGGCATCCAACGCTTTGCATTGCACTTGGTGTTGTAAGGCTTGGATGCAGCTGCTCGGCCATGGAAACCCATTCCATGAAGCTCTCTACGCACTGTTGTTGGGCTCATCTGAAGGCCACACCAAGTTTGGAGGTCTTTAGCTATTGACTCTGCAGACAGTTGGCGACTTCTGCGCACTGTGCGCTTCAGCATGCGCTGACCCCGCCCTGTCATGTGACGTGGCCTACCACTTGGTGGCTGAGTGGCTGTTGTTCCCAGTTGCTTCCACTTTGTTATAATCCCACTAACAGTTGAGCGTGGAATATTTAGTAGCCAGGAAATGTCACGGATGGACTTATTGCCCAGGTGGCCACCTATCACAGGACCACGCTTGGAGTCACTGAGCTCCTGAGAGCGACCCATTCTTTCACCAATGTTTGTAGAAGCAGTCTGCATGCCTAGGGGCTTGATTGTATACACCTGTGTCCATGGAGGGGATTGAAGCACCTGAATCACATGATTTGGAGGGCGGGGCCAATACTTTTGGCACTATAATCTGTGTGTATATATATATATATATATATATATATATATATATATATACACACACCAAAAAAGGTCAGGTATCTGGCTGCTCGTCCCTATATGAACACATATACCCAAAGAACCCCCACCCAAAAAAAACCCCAATGGGACTTTATTGCAGCAAAGAGGTCATACATATATTCAAGGAGAGATTATAGTAAAAAAGATTTTTTGTCAGCTTTATTACATATACATTTTTTTTACAATGTTAGATAAATGGTTTCTAAAAGGGACATTGCTCTGACAGTTTTCTTACAAAATAATTCTTAATACATAATAAGAGATCACGCAGAAAAGAGAGAAAATACCCCGTCGCGTTTTGATCATTCCACATTTTAGATCTTCCTCAGGGGGCATAAAGAACAGGAGGCTTTCTAGTAAATATATGAACAATCATAAATGACTATACCAAAAAATAAACAAATAATCAAAAATAAACAATATCACATAACCAAAAATTAATACTTACAAAAACGTATGCCAGAGCAAAAAAGAGATGGCTTCCAAGATGGGAGGCTGAAATCCATATTCCGGTGGAATGATCGAAACACGTTGGGGTATTTTCTCTCTTTTCTGTGTGGTCTCCTATTTTGTATTAAGAGTTCTTTTGTAAGAACACTGTCAGAGCAATTTCCCTTTTAGAAATCATGTATCTGACATTGTAAAAAAATGTATATGTAATAAAGCTGACAAAAAAATATTTTTTACTATAAAGTCTCCTTGAATATATGTATGACCTCTTTGCTGCAATAAAGTCCCACTGGGGGTTCTTTGGGTATATATATATATATATATATATATATACAGTTGTGACCAAAATTATTCAACCCCCAATGCTGTAAAGGGGTTTAGGGACTATAGTGTACATTTGGAATTGTATTCAGAATCAAATCCTACAAGGACGTTGTAACTACCCAAATGCAACTAAAATGACATCAATTGTTTATGTAATACAGTAGTAAATGGTTCTTATGTGGTTTCTTCATTGCCACAATTATTCAACCCCTTAAAGACTACCACTCTGAAGAACAGAGGTTCATACAGGTGCTTTCCATCAGGTATTGAAAACACCTGTGGATGTCACCGAGCAGCAATCAAGCATAATAAGCACCAATTAGGCAGCTTTAAAATGACTGTGATACTCAGCTCCTTCTAGACATTTACTGGTGTGGTTACAAACATGGTGAAGGCAAGAGAATGGTCCAGGAAGACAAGAGAAGAGGTGATTTCTCTTCACAGGAAGGGCAATGGCTATAAGAAGATTGCAAAGATGTTAAACATACCAAGAGACACCTTAGGAAGCATCATTCGCAAATTCAAGGCAAAGGGCACTGTTGAAACGCTACCTGGTCGTGGCAGAAAGAAGATGCTGACTTCGACTGCTGTGCGCTACCTGAAGCGTAGAGTGGAGAGAAGTCCCCGTGTGACTGCTGAGGAACTGAGAAAAGATTTGTCAGATGTGGGTACAGAAGTTTCAGCCCAGACAATAAGACGCACACTGCGTAATGAAGGCCTCCGTGCCAGAACTCCCAGGCGTACCCCCTTGCTGTCTCCAAAGAATAAGAAGAGTCGACTGCAGTATGCCAAAAGCCATGTGGACAAACCACAAAAGTTGTGGGATAGTGTTCTGTGGACTGATGAAACAAAATTAGAACTGTTTGGGCCCATGGATCAACGCTATGTTTGGAGGAGGAAGAACAAGGCCTATGATGAAAAGAACACCTTGCCTACTGTGAAGCATGGTGGAGGGTCAATCATGCTTTGGGGCTGTTTTGCTTCTGCATGTACAGGGAAGCTTCAGCGTGTGCAAGGTACCATGAATTCTCTTCAGTACCAGGAGATATTGGATGGAAACGTGATGCAGTCCGTCACACACCTGAGGCTTGGGAGACGTTGGACCTTTCAACAGGACAATGATCCCAAGCATACCTCCAAGTCCACTAGAGCATGGTTGCAGAGGAAAGGCTGGAACATTTTGGAGTGGCCATCGCAGTCACCAGACTTAAATCCGATTGAGAACCTCTGGTGGGACTTAAAGAAAGCAGTTGCAGTGCGCAAGCCTAAGAATGTGACTGAACTGGAGGCCTTTGCCCATGAAGAATGGGCGAAGATACCCGTAGATCGCTGCAAGACACTTGTGTCAAGCTATGCTTCACGTTTAAAAGCTGTTATAACTGTAAAAGGATGCTGTACTAAGTACTAAGATTGAATGTCACTTGGGGGTTGAATAAAACTGATAATGCTGTGAGCACAGAAAAGACATTTGTGGTTATTTCATTATAACTGTTATGTTATATTTGTCTGACCTACAAGTGCCTCTTTAATGTAAATGTAAGCAAGATGACTGAATGATCAAAAGCAATGTCAAACTGGCCAAAACACTCAATTTCAGTGGGGGTTGAATAATTTTGGTCACAACTGTATATATATATATATATACTCAAATTTCAGACATATTGCAATATTGCAAAGTCATCAACAAGGCTTTCTGATTATACCCACTTGAAGACCAGGCCTTTTCTGACACTTGGGGGTTAAATAACTGATGCTGGAAATTGCAAAATCTGGCTCACTTCTTCAGAGAAACCAATCAGCTTCCAGGTTTTATTGCCAAAGGTTATTGAACAAGCTGAAGTTAGAAGCTGATTGGTTTCTATGAAGAAGTGAGTCTGATTTTGCACTTTCCAGCTTTAGTAAATAAACTCCTTTTTGTTTACATGTAAAAATCACATTTTTTTTGCTAGAAAATTACTTAGTATCCCCAAACATTATATATATATATTTTAGCAGAGGCCCTAGAGAATAAAATGGTGTGGTTTGAAATTTTTTATGTTGTGTGGTATTTGCACAGCAGTTTTTTCAAATGCAAATTTTTAGATAAAATATGCTTTAACCCCTTCCAGTCCGGACACTTTCCCCCCTTCCAGTCTGGACACTTTCCCCCCCTTCCAGTCTGGACACTTTCCCCCCCTTCCAGTCCGGACACTTTCCCCCCCTTCCAGTCCGGACACTTTCACCCCCTTCCAGTCCAGGCCAATTTTCAGCTTTCAGCACTATCACACTTTGAATGACAATTGCGCGGTCATGCACCACTGTACCCATATGAATTTTTTTGCATTTTTTTAGATAGATAAAGCTTTATTTTAGTGGTATTTATTCACCGCTGGGATTTTTATTTATTTTTTGCTATGTAAATTAAAAAGTCCAAAACTTTAGAAAAAAAGTGTTTTTCTTATAAAATTTTGCAAATAAATAGTATTTCATCATGAATCTTGGCCAAAATTTATTCTGTTATATTTTTAGTAAAAAAAAACAAATTAGTTTATAACCAAAAATTATAACTTTTAAACTTTTTTTTACATTTTATTTTTATTATTTTTTATATTACACTGTACTACTTGTGGAGGGTGATTAAGATTTATTTATTTTTTTTACACTGATTGCTTTTACACCCTAAAGGATGTAAAAGCAATTATTTCTCCTCTGTGGCTGCATTCTTGCAGCCATTGAGAACTACTGTGTGAGATGTGATTGGTCACAGCTTGTCACATGGTACAAGGCTGTTGTGAATAGCCCTGTACCATGTGACCTCTGTGATCATTCACAGATTTCACACGTAGTAAGCAATGATGTCAGAAGTGACATCTTGCTTACTACTCTGTGTCAGGAATGGACTCAGCACTGGTGGTGGGACTCACCTGCCGTGTGGGCTGCAGTACCAGGGCTGACCAGCGGGTGCTCTCAGCAGCCAGAAGCTCACTTCTGCAGTCAGCCAACACCTGGGGCTGATTACAGCAGGTGTATTTAAGGAATGACCAGGCCTGTGATCTGTGCCTTGGTGTAAATGTTTTCCCATGAGCCCCTGTATCCTGTTCCTGTGTTGCTGTATACTCCGTTGCCGACCTCTGCTTGTTACTGATCCTGCTCTTCTCCTGTTTAACCCCTGGCTTGCCTGACTACTCTTCTGTCTGATCCCTGGTACTGTATTTGCTCGCACCCTGCTGAACCTGGCTTGTGACCTGACCATTCTTAGCTCGCTCCTCTTGTACCTCGCTGCACGCATAATACCGACCCGGCCTGTCTGA
Source organism: Staurois parvus (assembly GCF_062004578.1). NCBI lineage: Eukaryota > Metazoa > Chordata > Amphibia > Anura > Ranidae > Staurois > Staurois parvus. The sequence continues at coordinate 129,924 of NW_028318768.1, read as the reverse complement.
CCACGCATACTGTACCCGACCTTCCATCCATCCATCCGGCTCAGATCAGACCAGTGTATCTGTCTGCCTCTTCCAAATTAGATTCCGTTCCTGCACTCCCCTGTCAGTATTCTCTACTACCGCAGGTCGCACTCGGGGGTCGCGACCTGGTTCCAGTCTGCACCAAGTCCATCCCCACCATCAGGGGCCCTGGTGAACATCAGGCTAGGACTTAGACCCCGCGCCCTGAGGGCGTCCGTGCGGTGGGCTGCTAGAGACTCTGCCAGGCGGCTTAACAGTACCAAACGGCCTGCCTGACCATTCCACCTCTCCAGCCCTGACTACGCCTGTGATCTTGAAGCCTGCTACTTCTCTGTGTCAGTCCACACATTTCTGGTCACACCCGGATCCCTAACACTCTGCATGTGATCACTGATTGGCCAATCAGTGATCACATGATCGGGACCTCGCACAGAGGTCCCATCCGACAATCGGTGTTCCACTGTGTCCGGAGGGCATTGGATCGCGGTTCTGCGTACGCCCAGGGAGCACGCACAAGCAGGGTGCGGGGAGGCCGTTTATAAATGGCCACCTGATCCTGCACTGCCACCATCCAGCCGTTTATATACAACGGCCGGACTGGAGGTGGTTAATGAATTTTAATGCACACAAACAGAATATAACACCCACTTTTTGGTACAATATAAAAGATGATGTTACACCAAATAAATCGCTAACTAATATTTCTCACTTTAAAATTGCACACGCTTGTGGAAAGGCGCCAAATTATGGTATTTAACCATTAGCCGCCCGGCCAATGGCCGTTTGGCGGCTTCAAAACTGTCTCTGCACTCCGGGTGCACGCCATTTGGCGTGCTCCCGCACATGCGCAGTTTGCGCTAATGCAGAGCAGCGCAGCAGTGCGATCTGTCACCGGCCGTGCACCTCGGACACGGCCGATGACAGATCCGAGTACCGGCTCCCGTTGCTGGTACCATGTGACCTGCTGTGACCAATCACAGCAGGTCACATGACAGTTGTATACAATGGATGGCTTCATTCATGATGCCTTCCATTGTATACTAGTGCCTAGCTGTGAATGGTCACAGCTAATCACATGCACATGTCATGTGATTAGCTGTGACCAAATCACAGCTAAGCACAAAAAAAAAAAAAAAAAAAAAGCTGAATGAATCGATTTCATTCAGGTAAATGCTTGCTTATAGCAAAGTAATTCTTTGCTATAAGCAAATTGTGTAAAAAAAAAAAAAAAATACTGATCACTTCCCCAAAGTAGTACAATGTTACTATGGTAACATTGTACTACTTTGGTCATAGTAAAATATGAAAAAAAAATCTTAAAAAAAATTTAAAAAAATGTAATAAAAAATTAAATATAATAAAAAAAATTAAAAAAAAATGTATATTTTTTTTCATACTGTCACCAGTCAGTGTCCCTGTTCACCGCCATGCCAGTTATATGATGACGCTGTACTGCACTGGTGACAGTATGTAAAAAAAAAAATAGTGAAAATAATTTTTTAAATTTTTTCATTTTCCAAAAAATTATGACAAAAAAATACAACTTCAAAAAACTCGCCATGCCTCTTATGAAGTACGTCGGACTGTCTACTCTGCAAAAAGGGGTCATTTGGGGGATATCTGTACTATTCTGACATTCTTGGACCTCAAGAAATTAGATTGGCCGTCAGTACTTCAGGATTGATCAATATTCAGATCTATACCATAGTTTGTGAACTCTATAACTTTCCTACAAACTAAAAAATACATCCTAATTTGGGCTATTTTCACCAAAGACATGTAGCAGAATACATCTCGGCCTAAATTTATGAAGAACAATTATTTATTTGTAAACTTTTATAACAGAAACAAAGAAAAATGTGTTTTTTTTTCAAAATTTTTGGTCTTTTTTTGTTAATTTAGCAAAAAATAAAAACCCCGGCGGTGATTAAATACCACCAAAAGAAAGCTCTAGTTGTGTGAAGAAAATGATAAAATTTTAGTTTGGGTACAATGTTGTATGACTGCGCAATTGTCATTCAAAGTGTGAGAGCGCTGAAACCTGAAAAATGGCCTGGGCAGGAAGGGGTAAAATTGCACAGTATTGAAACGGTTAAAAATCTCCATAGGTGACGCTTTAAAAGCCTTTATAGGTTACCAGTTTACATTTTTTTATTTACATTTTTTTATGTTTATGCTGTTTCTTTAATTTTTTTAAAATTCATTTTATTGCCACAAGCAATGCAAATATCTCCTGTAACAGCAATAGGCAGTGACAGGTACTCTTTATGGAGAGATCTGGGGTTTATTAGACCCCAGATGTCTCCTCTGCTCTTAAAAGCATCTGATCACACCAAGATCATTGTGATCAGATGCTTTAACAATTTAGATGCAACCACAGAGACCTTTCAGTCCTCGATCAGCTCTATGTTAAGCTGGTGGGATGGCAGTGTGGTAAGCGGTGTGTGTGTGTGGGGGGGGGGAGGTGACCCCTTCTGCCTCTTGTAGGGGGGGGGGTGACCCCTCCTGCCTCCTGTAAAAGTAGTCCAGCGGCTAATTTGCCTCTAGGATGGCTTTTACAAAAAACGAATCGCCTAAAATGAAAAAAAAACAACATTGGTATTATGCCTTCAGCTGCTTGTAAAGTAATGTATTACTATGGTGGAATCATTCCCTTTAACCCTCAGATGGGGAGAGGGTTGGAGGGCAATAATAATCTACTTTATAGAAGTGCTGAAGAATAGATGTGGATGAATGCTTTGCACCATTACCTAAACAAAAGTCCTGATACATTGGCTGCAGCTTTAAGGGGGTATATAGGGCAAACAGCCCAAAGCCAATCCCCTACCATACCCTGAGGAAGTCCCAGTCAGGAAGCAGGATGAAACCTGTAGGTGTTGGGGACCCAGAATCCAGCTTAGCATGCAAAGGACACACAGCATTGCACTGGATATTACAAGGATAATGTACATGCAGCATTGCACAGTGGTATCAGGCAGCTAAATCTCCAGTTCATGTGGACCACCAAGGAGTGGTGAGACCCATGCAATCCAATCCAGGCTGGACTCACTGTCATAGGAGTGACTTGTATGCCACTTAGGACTCACCCACGCATACAGTGGGCCCCACCTCAGTGTATCAGTGTATGTATAGTGAACTGATTTTAGTGTTGCTTTTTGGATTGCCATATTGCATACTGTGCATTTCCCGTTGTCACCATCTATCTTGCAGGGTATCCAGGTCCAGTATTCCATCATCAGCAGGAGGGGGGTGGGGGTGTACCAGGAAGAAAGGGATCATTCGCAGGGTTGCTGGGGGGGGGGGTGCAGGTAGAGAGGGTATAGACACACAGCCAACACTGTTTAAGAGGGTGGGGGCCAGAGGCTAGTATGGGATGGGGGGGGGGGGGGGGCTATAACCCAGGTTTACTGGATATGTTTGGTTACAATTTTTATACTTTTTTCATATTACATAAATATTAAATATTTGCCACAAGTTGGTGACCTATCTGTTTTCTTTTCTGTTGGATACTTCACCCTGGTAAGCTGCAATGAATATGTACATGATGCGGTCTATAGGTGGTTACAGCGGACTTTGCACTCCATGCAGTCTAGCCCAAATCTCAATGTAAGGTACTACAACACAGTGTAATAACATCTTATAGTGACATTTGGGCTACTTATCATTCCTTGGGATCCTGTCGGATGGAAAGTGGTATTACCCATCTATAAGTGCTGTAGATGAAAGGCAAGTATAACAACTAACTTTATTTCCACCCCAGGTTGTTGTTTTTTTTCTAGTTTTTCCAAGCATGTGATCCCACCCCATGTGACACCAATGATGTCACATGGGGCAGGGTCACTCCGATGATGTCCCCGGCTGGCCCCGCCCCCTACTTATTTAAGAACTGTCAGCCTGGCTCACTGCATAAGGCTGGAAGGTTTGTTTTTTTTTTTCGGGTCGCCGCCGCCTGACACCGTGATTGACGTTGGATCTACTTCGGGGGATTTTGTTTTATTAAAAAGACTTGTCAAAGACCCTGTACTGTGGTTTTTTACACTACACTTTTGCTTTTTTTGTGAATGAGTAGCGGTAACATGTACTGCATACTCATTCAGGTAGGGGGGGCGGGATCTGGGGGCCCCCTTGTTAAAGGGAGCATCCAGATTCTTATAAGCCCCCCACCCGTAGACCCCCCCCAACCAGGGTTGTGGGGAAGAGGCCCTTGTCCCCATCAACATGGGGACAAGGTGCTTTTGGGGGGGGGGGCCCTGGGGCCCTGCCCCAAAGCACCCCCCCATGTTGAGGGCATGTGGCCTGGTATGGTTCAGGAGGAAGGGGGCGCTCACTCATCTCCTCCCCCCTTTCCTGACCTGCCGGGCTGCATGCTCGGATAAGGGTCTGGTATGGATTTTGGGGGGAACCCCATGCTGTTTTTGTTTTTTATTGCAGACCTTTATTTTTACATTCAGCTGTCAAAATTAAATATTATCTAGACATTCTAAATAAGTAAAATCATTACAGAAATAATTATAAAGGATAAGAAACAAAAATAGAATCACTAGAACTAAGGAAATCAAATTAGAATACATAAAGATATGCCGAGTGCTGGTTGTCACACACAGGAAATGCGACCGAGTGCCGGCTGTCAGAGGAATCCACACAGATTACTACTGACCAGTGGCTAAAAAGAAAGCGCCCACAGAGGACATCTAAAATGTGTTCTGCACATGCGCATTTGTATCTGCCATAGACGCTGGAAAAGCGTCTAGTTTTTTACTGTGACGACTTGCTTTTAAAAAACACATTTTTACACATTTTAAAAATTTTTGAAATGTCAGATATTGTTTAAAGTGAAGTCCTGATATTTGCAAAGCAAATTTCAATGTGAACGTCTCTGCAGTGATTTTTCATGGTGTTAGACGTGCTTCTTAGCAAGTCTGCTTTTTGGGTCTGAATTCCTGGGCTGTGTCTCGTTAGTAAATTCGATTGGGCGTCTACTTGCTGACGCTTTCTTTAGTAAATGTCTTTGCCGTCTAAAAGTAGATGGTCGCTATTAAAAAGTAGACTCTTGCCCACGGAAATGTGCCTAGGCACAATAGTAAATCAGGGTCTGTATGTTCACATAATTTTAACTTATTATAGGATATTTGATTGTAAAATTTCATTTGGTTAATATTTAACGAGTTGAGCACTGCACTTTCTGTTGTACACTTTATATGAAATGCCTGGTATCAGGGTATAGTGTTCAGCTGCTATTTTTTTTGTAGTTTTCACCTTTTTTTTCTGAGCGCAGGTTTTGGGATATATTGATATTGTCTTGTATTATATGGCAAGGTGTGAGCAACCTTGATTGAATCTGCTGCTGAGGAATGTTAAAAAACACAAAAAAGAATCAGAAGACCCCTGCATTGTGGACGGCTATTGTGTTTTTTAACATTCCTCAGCAGCAGATTCAATCAAGGTTGCTCACACCTTGCCATATAATACAAGGTTCTGACAGGTAGGCTGTACGGGGCTCCAATGATTTGTAACAGTGGCCCTGATCACATCTAAGATTGGTAAGCAATAATTATGTTTTTCAGAGCTCTTCATCACACCACACATGGGAGAGTATCCAACTCCTTTCTCACATGTCACTCCAGACTGATCTTCCACAGTACAGACAGCATGTTCCTTCACATTCAGAACTACCTTCCCCTGAGAAATGCCTTAATAGCCGTCCACAATGTAGGGGTCTTCTGATTTGTTGTGTTTTCTAACATTCCTTAGCAGCCGTCTATCGAGGTCACTCGCGCCTTGCCATACAATACAATAAACTTTATTACATAGGCAGCTTTAGGAGACCCTCCACCCCACAGCTTCTCTCTGATGCATTTTGCTCCTTACTGGGGCTTAGTTGTAGAGTAAGTTTGCTCTGAGTGGAAGTTTGGAGTGAAATGTCTTTCATAGCTGCTTATTCTATGGAAAAGCAGCATGTGGAGTGACCTTGATTGAATTTATGAAGTGAGCGAGATAATGGATCCCAGACCATTGCCGGAACACACAGCTGGAGAGAGAGAGACGCAGGACCTAGAGCCATGCTGAAGAACTGTATAAGTGAATGTTTCCTTAGGAGTGATTCTGATTTGACACAATACCATAACAAGAATGACATATCCTCTGAACAGGGGCGAATTTGCCACCAGGCAAACAAGTCACTTGCCTAGGGTGGCAGTTTTCAGGGGGCAGCACATCCCCCAAGAAGAAGGGATGAAAGAAAGGACACGCACACCATAAGAACCAGGTGGGCTTAGAGAGCAGCTGTGGGCTGCTTGATGGTGTATGTAGAGCCTGACCCTTGTTCCTGGGGATGTCTGGAGCTGTGAAGATGAGTGTCTTTCTCTCTATCACTGGGGCGGGGGCTAGTGGAAGGCTCTGCCGGGTGGGGAGTAGGGGCGTTGTTGGTCAATGTCAGCAATGTCAGACTCTCTCCGTGGGAGGGGGAAAGGGGGGGGGGGGTGTTGGTGTCCGTGGGGGCAAACGATTTTTGTGTTGCCTAGGGTAGCACAAAATGTAAAAACATCACTGCCTCTGAATCTTTGTGGCTGCTTATGAATCTAGTAAATGTACAAACTGTGGAGGAGTGTGATCAGAAGTACCTCTAGGCACTATACCTATATGATCAGTTATATTTATAATAACTACTACACCAAATATTAGATCTGGAGGCTGAGCGACTCATGTATAATACATACACTATATCACCAAAAGTATTGGCCCCGCCCTCCAAATCATTGTATTCATGTGTTCCAATACCCTCCATGGCCACTGATGTATACAATCAAGCCCCTAGGCATGCAGACTGCTTCTACAAACATTGGTGAAAGAATGGGTCGCTCTCAGGAGCTCAGTGACTCCAAGCGTGGTCCCGTGATAGGTGGTCACCTGTGCAATAAGTCCATCCGTGACATTTCCTGGCTACTAAATATTCCACGCTCAACTGTTAGTGGGATTGGCAATATAGTGTCGGTTATTTCCATCTCCATACAGCAGACTGTCCAGTCTAACAGACCAGAGCTGGATCTGGCCAGTGATATAGGGATGTTCTTTGTTGCATACAATACAGATATCTTCTTATTAGCAGCCTTACCAATTTACTGGCATGTTCTCATACATAAGAGCTTGTATTCCTGTGTCATATACAATTAAAAAAAAACACGTATCCAAATTGTGAGGCTATACTTTCAAACAAAAAAAAAGTAGGGTTTTCTGAGGCACAACTCACACAACAGTATATTTAGAAAATTACAAATATTTTATTATATTGTATAATTCCATCAGTAAACAAATAACTGACATCCTAAAAACAAACTACACTAAAGCCCCCGATTGTCAAGATCTATCACTCATCAAATGATAAACATAAAAGCGTCTAGGTCAGTCAATCTCAACCAGAATTCTGTAGAACCCTAGGGTTCCTCCTGAGGTTGCTAGGGGTTCCTTGATGTGTGGCTGATTGACCTTCTGTTTGATGGTCCCTGCACAGTTTTAGGTCCAACGCCACTTGGGAGCTCCAGTTCCATGAGCCCAAAGCTGTTTTTAAGGGTTGCATTGTGACCACCAGTGCAACAGGGACGTTCTTCCCACTGGTCACCAATGAATTGGTTTTTGCAAGGATTCCCCAAAATCTGAAAATTATTTCAAAGGTTCATTTGCAGTACGAAGGTTGAATATGGCTGGTCTAGGTGGACAGTACCACCTATAGCTTTTCTTGGTGTTTCCTACATGACAATTAAGGATAGAGTCCATGTAGCTCTATGTGTTTCTTGGATTATATTCCACTTCTTCAGAAGACAAGAGGGGGGGATAGTTGCTCTGGCAGTCATCCAGAGATATAGCAACCACTTAGCCTGAATAATCCAAGAGGGCAAACAAAATGGGGAAACCAGGCATGCAAACCCCCCAAGGTTAAGGGCAGCCTCCACAATGGCATCATAGATAAGTATATTATTTGGTTAGTTCTTTAGTTGGTGGACATACACAAACTATAGGATGAACTTATGTTTGAGGAACATGATCATGCAATCCATCAAGAGTGACAATGGGAAAATATACCTTAAGGGAAGGTGGTTGATGTTCATTAATGGAAGGTACCATCAGTAATCCCATTGTGACATGTGCAGCACATATCCAAGGTGTCATCTGGGGATTGCACCTCCTGAATGACACCTTGGATATATGCTGTATATATTGAAATGGTGGGTGGTGGGTCAGAGGGAGACATTCTAAAGATGGGGGGTGTTTTGTCTGAGTGGGATGCCATGTTGTAGCTGGGAGAGGGGAGTGGATAGCAGGATGGCGCTGTGAGCGGGAGGTGGGGGTGGATATTGAGGTATATGGGAGGAAACTGAATGACCTAGGGATTTGTTTTACAACCTTTCCAGCAACTCAGTTGAGTACTGCTCGGAACTTGATAAAGAGGGCATGCCCTGAAAGCCTGTCCTGTAAACTGTATGTAAGTGCAAATAAAAAAAAGTACCATGGACAGTACTCAGTTGTTTCTGTCGCAAGTGCACTAATGCGGCTACAATCTCCTCCAGCAACTCAGTGAACCGCAATACCTGGAAGATGCATTACAGTCCCATGTAGCATATATGACACCAGATCACACAAACACGTGTCACAAGAGTTATCATGCATTGCGGTGACACACACAGTAATGGTGGTCGTGAATGAGCCCTCACCTTTCTCTACACACTCCTTACAGGCAAGAATGGATTCCAACCAACCCACTCGAAGAGAATGTCTTCTAAAGACACTTAAACAGATGGAGAAGAATAAATTTGAGGAATTCAAAGCATGCCTGATGGATGAAGAATTTCTTCAAAGACACAAACTTAAGGCAATGACCACTTCAGACTTTAAGGACAAGACCACCATTCAAGTGTCATCACTTCTCATCAGACGCTACACAGAAAATAGAGTACTGCGCATTACTTATCTGGTGCTGGAGAGAATTGGTGAGAAACAGCTTGCAAAGGACCTCAGGTTAGTAAATTATAGATGAAACTATAAAGAATTGCAAAGTAAGATCTAAGAAATGCCATCAACTATACAGGAATATAGAGATACAGGACGGGATGGGGGTGCGGTGACAGCGCAGTGTGGGGGGTCAGTACAGGAATATAGATACACAGGACGGGATGGGGGTGCAGTGACGGCACCGTGTGGGGGGTCAGTACAGGAATGTAGATATACAGGATGGGATGGGGGTGCAGTGACGGCGCCATGTGGAGGGTCAGTACAGGAATATAGATATACAGGATGGGATGGGGGTGCAGTGATAGCGCCGTGCGGGTTGTCAGTACAGGAATGTAGATATACAGGATGGGATGGGGGTGCAGTGAAAGCGCCGTGCGAGGGGTCAGTACAGGAATATAGATATACAGGACGGGATGGGGGTGCAGTGACAGCTTTGTTTGAGGTATCAGTATAAGATGACTTTGGGGGCGCATAGATATCTGCGAATGCATCTGACACCAATTACATGCAAATGGCTGCGATTCACTTTATGGTTATACTATGTTCTCTCTAGAGTAGGTCATACACACTGATACTAAGGGGTCTATCTGGTATTATAACAATTGTTGGACCAGTGTCACAAGCTGGGCTCAGCCCTAATGCATTCTGGTCATATTTTGCCTAATATATTTATTTCCTATGGTCCTCACCTCCATTTAATGGCCATGATATGGTTGCCAGATTGAGGTTTTTCAGGAAATATGTTTATTATGGCCACTATATATAGGTGAAGATCAGATGAAATCAGCATATTAGGCAAAATAAGGCCAGGATTTGTAAGAGATAGGTGAATGCTTATGACATTAGCCCAACAATTATTTTATACATATTCTATTGTGTCTTATCTCATTTTACCTTTTATAATTAAAGAGCTGGGTTATGTAGTTACTCCAAATATTAATTGTTGTGTGTCTACAGTTCAGGCTGAAGGAGTGCATTATAGAGGGTGCCAATGTCCTCCCACTTGACATGCACCAAAAATTCACTCATTGGAGGCAAGTTTGAATATATAAGATGAAATTCAGATTTATCACCAAAATGCATTAAATCATGGTTGGGCTTTTAGCACATCTGAGTCAGTGATTCTTGTGCTTCCATTTGGATTTTAAAGGTTCATGGAATAAGAGTAACTTTTCGTTTTCTAGTATCATTTTATACCCTTTTTTTAACAGACTTTATCTTGACACCAACTGAGTTAAGACATAAGACATTGATGCCACCTTCCTAAGAAAGCTCTAGACCATCACCAATCAATCATGGTTCCTCTCCTCGCCATGAAGACTCCAGGAAACATGGGTGGAATGGTGGTTATGTGGATAGTAAATTTGCTTTGTAGGTTTAAGAAGGGGTACCTTTGCCTGGGTTTGTATGTTCTCCCTATAATTCTGCTGATTTCTTCCTCAATACCCAAATTGAACAATTAATTGTTTTCCTTCCTATGTTAGTTTTAGCATGTGTTGGATTCATAGGCACATAGGTCTCTGAGCTCCATCTGGAGACAGGGACTGACATGATTTGTACTTTGTAAGATTCTGCATAATCTGCTAATGCTCTATAAGAATGAAAAATAAAAAAAATGAAGTATTTTGCCAGAATGCATTTCTTTTATTATGTTGAAAATAATTAAAATGTTAAAGGTATTGGGCCATTTGACAAACAGAGATTAATGGAGTTGTTCCTTAAAGCGGTAGGAATCTCAGCATAAAAAAAGCCATAATTTACTTGTATGCACAGCATACTAGCACATTATGACAGACATACCTGTCAAAAGAAGCCCTCCACCACTACACTGCCATAGCTATTGCTGGCCCCAGCACTTCTATCTTTACTCTATCTTCCTTTCAGAGTTCTGTCTCTTCAGCTACTTGAATGGCTGGGATGTGATGGTGTCACTCCTGCGCATGTGCATGGATGTCAGATCACCAAGGCGGTTGCTGTAAATATCATCTAAGTTGTGCATGCATGACCCAGATCATATCACCACTTACAGGTGGGGGGACATATATGACAGAAGAGACTATTAGGGTGTCTCCTGTAATGAAAACTGCTCTTGTTATATCCTACTTTTTCATATGACCAACCATTGTAGATCAATCCTTTTTTATGTCTATAGATTTGTTCAGGTATATATGAAGAGAACCTGTAAGAGCAATGGATCATTTCTATGCATTCCCTACGGGAATTTTGCCTTTACCAGAATGATTATTTCATGAGTGATGAAGCTCATCTGTCTGGCATATAAGGCTAAAGATATTCTGGAGGCTCCCCTGAGTTTTAGGTCCCCCTAGGCTTTGCATGGCCAAGCAACAAGCATTTTTCCCCATCTTTACTCACTCAGAGGTAGTAAACAGTCCTTGAGCTTGTTTGTAGGGTTTTATTAAGGGGTTGATACGTTGGATGGGGTCTAGGGGGTATATGGGATGCACAAGGAACTGAAGACTTGAGGACAAACTTCTTAGCAACCTGTATACTGTACAAAAAGATGTGAATCCAAAAGAAATAGCACTGTCTCTTTTAAGGAGCACTGAAGTCCCATTGGTGTACTTCCTCAGACCCCAGATGAATCCTCCTCTTCACCCGGCTGCACTGAGGGTATCCCTGGGCAAGGGAGTCTAAGATCTGCCAGTTAAGTAGTCCCAGATGAGAACTAGTAGGGTATTGCACCTGACCGCCCTCTCCCTTTATCTGGCTCAAGGGGTAGAAATACTTACACTGTTAGCTTGGTGGGTTAGTGGCTGCCTTTAGGCCTTACAGTCGGCTGGCTCTTTCTCTGCTGCACAGGATGTCCTCCCATGGAGACGGTGGGACGGTGGAGATCTTTCTGTCCAGCAACCAGCCTGTAGGTATGCTCCCCTCCATGGGGCCCTCTCCCAGGCTTTGCACTCCAATCTCTTTTCAGTCTATCTTCCACCTGACTCTAATCACAACTGCACAGGCTCTGCCACATTTAAGGGTTGTCCTTGGTCACCATGTCCAGCCTCAGACATCCAGATCTAGGTATCCTCCCCTAGAAGGGTGGGAGGGCTCCAGAAGCTCTGACCTACAGAGGCCTATCCTGAGGTGAACCCATTACCTCACTCACAGGCTGACTCATCCTAGGCTGCTACCGAGTCTCTATTTAACAACATAATAAATCTTAGCTACCTAGAGGGCACTACACAAACATAGAGTGGTTTCTTCATGGGCAGCAATATTTATGGTGCTGAGTAAATCAATCTTATAGGACAGTGAGTTGGGTTTTCTACGGTTTTGCCCAGAATTAAAATGTATTGTTGTATGACCACATTCCTGTCCCACATCTCTTATTAAAGATTAGATCCCACATGTATGCTGCCATGGAGTTGGAAAAATTGTTTGACCACACTAAATGTAATTTTTCTTTACTGACAAATCTTCATTGTAGCATACATTTCCATCTGTAGACTACATTAGGGTCATAGTCTTGGAACATACTGGGATGTCTGGGGAAGTTTTTTGTTGTTTTGTTATCTCTTCACTGGTCCTATGAGGTTAAGTGGTTGGGGCGGGGGGGGGGGGGTGCCTCACATGTATACTGTCTTCGAGAACTGAAGGAAATGACAGTAAGTACTGTACAAAACATGGTCATACAGTTCTCTTAATTATTGCAGTTGTATGAGTATGTAGCACTACCCCCTTAGAAGTTGTTGAAGATGTGGGTCCCCCTATGGTCTTGCACAGCCAGGCAACACGCAATTCCTTTCAGACTTGCACTTCAGAGACAGTAAACAGTTCTTGAACTTGTTTTTTGGGGTTTTATTGGGGGTAATAAACTTGGATGGGTTTGAGGGTTGCATGGGATGCCCAAGGAACTGTAAACTGATAACAACTTAGTGACAATTATGTATAAGTCCACAAAGAAGGGTTTTCTGTTCTAGGAGAGGTCTTCAGCCTCTCCTGGTGTACCACCCCAAACCTTAGATAAATTCTCTTCTATCCAGCAATCTGGAGCAATCCCTAAGAAAGGGGATCCAGTAGCTGTTACCATAGAGGTGAACAGTCCTGGGTATAGAGAAAGTCAGGTTTCCCACCCAAATGCTCTTTCCCCTTGTCCGGCCCATAGGGTGTAGGATTACTCACTCAGTCCTTTTCCTATGAGCTGGTGAGTTAGTAGCTGCTTTCTGGCCTTCCACTGGGCTGGCTCCTCACTCTGGGGACCAGTGAGGTCTAAGTGATCCTCCTTTCCAGCATACTGCCTTTAGGTAGGCTCCATCCCACTGGGCCCCCTCCCAGGCTCCTACTCTTCTTCTCACATCATCTTCCACCTGAAATCTTATTGCTACTGAGCAGGTTCAAACATACTGTCCCAACCCCACTCCAAGCCTCCTGCCTAGGAAATGGTTGGGATCCTCTAAATATGCAGATCCGCCCCTCCTCACCCCCGCCCACTGAGTTCTAAAGACTTCTCTAGATTGGGGGGGGGGGGATCAGTGAGCTTATCTGTAGAGCCTTTCAGGCCCGAACCCTGACCTTTCTGATTATCACCCAGGCTGCTACTCAGCCTTCAATCTAAAAAAAATATTATTTAGCTCCCCCTAGCAACTAGAAGGCTGCTACAAGTATTAAAGTGATTTACTGTCACTTGGTGCCTTGGTGACAATGTTATCACCAGTACAGGAATATATAATGAAAAAAGTTGAGATTACCTTCAGCTAAATACACATATCAAAAAAGCAGTCATTCCAGAGATATAGGCAGCTACAGTAATATGCAAATGTTGATTTATCCCAAAAAAGTCAATAAGCTATGCCTCCCTATTTATTGATGGGGCTGCCAAGCAATAGGGACACTTTGTAGGTGGAACGAATGGAGAAAGGAAGGAAAAGAAGGGATGGATGGAGGAAGGAAGGAAATGGATGGATCTACTGACATGGATGGGGTGCAGTGTGACCAAGTTTCTGATAGGTTCAGGGGCGGACTGACCATTCAGGCACTGCCCGAGGGTCCGGGGTCGGTAGGGGGCCCGTGACAGGATCACTGTTCAGTGACAGTGTGGGGAGTGGAGGAGAAGGCCAACCCAGAAGTAGCTCACCTGTCACTTCAAGTGGGGGCAGAGTGAGTCGGGTGACGGGTCCGGACACTGTGCTGGTGATGAAGCCAGTGGGAAGGTGAGAGGCATGGGTGTGGGGTGTTCACCACACACACCCTGCACCCCCCATGGATGATCTGTATCAGGAACAAAGTCAGAGGTGATCGGTGTAGGAAAGGGACAGTGACAGCACCGATCTCCCTGCATGGATTTCAAGGAAGCAGCTGAAAGCGATGGGACAGAGAGGCTTCCAGTTGCCTCGTTGAAATCCATGCAGGGAGAGCGGTGCTGTCAGTGTCCCTCTCCTGCACCGATCATCCCTGACTGTGCATCGGATTTCCCTCCTGGGCCCCCCTTCTGTGCTCCTCAGACCCCCCCTGGCAGGTCTCTGATACCTCGTCTTCTCCAGCCCCTCCCCCCATCCTCCACAGCAGAGGAGAGAGGATCTGCTCTGCCTCCCCTGTCCAGATCAGCTGGCAGCTCTGTGATGCTTCTAAATGTACCAGGTTTGTCTCTCTCTCTCTCTCTCTCTCTCTCTCTCTCTCTCTCCCCCTCCCTCTCTCTCTGCCCCCTCTCTCTCCCTCCCTCTCCCCCCCACCCTCTTCCTCCCTCTCTCTCTCCCTCTTTCTATCCCTCCTTCCTCTCTTTCTCCCTCTCTCGCCCTCCCTCTCTCTCCCTCTCTCTCCCCCTCCCCCCCTCTCTCCCCCTTTTGCTCCCTCCCTCTCCCCCCCTCTCTCGCTCCCTCTCTCTTTCCCTCTCTCCCCTCACTCTCCATCTCTGTCTCCCTCTCTCTCCCTCTCTTGCTCTCTCTCTCTCTCCTTTCTCCATCCATTTCCTTCCTTCCTCCATCCATTCCTCCATTTCCTTCCTCCATCCATTCCCCCCCTCCCTTTTCTTCCTTCCTCCATCCCCTCCCTTTATTCTTTTCTTCCTTCCCTCCCTTTCTCCCTTCCTTCCTTTCGCTCTCCTTCCCTTCCCTTCCTCTTCCTGCCTTCCTTCCTTTCTCCCTTCCTTTTTTCCTCCCTTCGTCCATTTCCTCCCTCCTTTTTCTTCCTTCCTTCTTCCCTCCCCTCCTTCCTTACCTCTCGTTCCTTCCTTCCTTCCTTCCGCCATTCCCTCCCTTAATCCTTTCATTCCTTCCCTCCTCGTCCTTCAATCATTCCTTCCTTCCTTCCCCCCTCCCTCCCCTTCCTTTAATCCTTCCTTCCTTCCTCCATCCCCTCTCTTCATTCTTTCCTCCCTCCCCTCCTTTCATTTCCTTCCTTCCTTCCTTCCTTCCTTCCTTCCATCCTTCGTTCCTTCCTTCCTTCCATTTCCTTCCTCCCTCCCCTTCTTCCTTCCCTCCCTTTCCTTAATTCCTTCATCCATCCATTCCCTCCCGTTATCCTTCCCTCTCTCCCTTCCTTTCACTTTTCCTCCTTCCTTCCCTCCCTTTCCTTCATTCCTTCCTCCATTTCCTCCCTCCCTTTTCTTCCTTCCTTCCGCCATCCCCTCCCTTCATCCTTTCCTCCCTGCCCTCCTTTCGTTTCCTTCCTTCTTTTCCTCCCCTTCCTTCCTCTCTCTTTCTCTCCCCTTCCTTCCTTCCTCTCTCTTTCCCTCCCCTTCCTTCCTTTCTCTTTCCCTCCCCTTCCTTCATTCCTCTCTCTTTCCCTCCCCTTCCTTCCTTTCTCTTTCCCTCCCCTTCCTTCCTCTCTCTTTCCCTCCCCTTCCTTCCTCTCTCTTTCCCTCCCCTTCCTTCCTCTCTCTTTCCCTCCCCTTCCTTCCTCTCTCTTTCCCTCCCCTTCCTTCCTTCCTCTCTCTTTCCCTCCCCTTCCTTCCTTCCTCTCTCTTTCCCTCCCCTTCCTTCCTTCCTCTCTCTTTCTCTCCCCTTCCTTCCTTCCTCTCTCTTTCCCTCCCCTTCCTTCCTTTCGCTTTCCCTCCCCTTCCTTCCTTCCTTCCTTCCTCTCTCTTTCCCTCCCCTTCCTTCCTCTCTCTTTCCCTCCCCTTCCTTCCTTCCTCTTTCCCTCCCCTTCCTTCCTTCCTTCCTCTCTCTTTCCCTCCCCTTCCTTCCTTCCTTCCTTCCTTCCTTCCTTCCTTCCTCTCTCTTTCCCTCCCCTTCCTTCCTCTCTCTTTTCCTCCCCTTCCTTCCTCTCTCCCTCCCTACTATTCCTTCTTTCTTTCTTTCTTTCCTCCCTCCATTCTTTTCCCTCCCTTTTCTTCCTTCCTTCCTTCCCTCCCCTTCCTTCCCTCCTTTACCTTCATTACTTTGCCCATCCATTTTCTTTCCTTCCTCCATCTATTCCCTCCCTCCCTCCCTTTTCTTCTTTTCCCCATCCCCTCCCTTCATTTTTTCCTCCCACCCCTTCTTCCTTCCTTCCTTCCTTCCTTCCTTCCTCCATCCATTCCCTCCCTTCTTTTTCCTTCCTTCCTCCCTCCCTCCCTTCCCTTTCTTCATCCCTCCATCTATTCCCTCCCTTTCCTTCCTTCCTTTCTCTCCTTCCTTCCTTCCTTTCTCCCCTTCCTTCCTTTCTCCTCTTCCTTCCTTCCCTTTTCCTTCCTTCCTCTATCCATTTTCTTTCCTTCCTTCCTCCATCCATTCCCTCCCTCCCTTTTCTTCTTTCCCTTCCTTCCTCCATCCCCTCCCTTCATTCATTTCCTCCCACCCCTCTTTCCTTCCCTCCTCTTTCTTCATCCATTCCCTCTCTCCTTTTTATTCCTTCCTCCCTCCCTCCTATTCCTTCCTTCCTTTTCCTTAATTCCTTCCTCCATCCATTTTCTTTCTTTTCTTCATTCCTTCCTTACGCCATCCATTCCCTCCCTCCCTTTTCATCCATCCCTTCCTTCCTCTATCCCCTCCCTTCATTCATAATGACAGCCCAACATATTCTAGTGATCCCTGTTCACTCCCTACTGACACTGTCCGCTGCCCCCACAAAAGCATTGTGAAAAAAAATACATAAATTGTAAAAAATAATTTAGAAATTAGATAATAAAAATTAAAAACTTCTGACACCCTCATCATTGCTCTACTGACACCATCCACTGGCAACCCAAAAGCATTTTGAAAACAAAATGATAAAAAATAAAAATTATAAAACATTAATTTGTAAATAAAATCATAAAATTGCAAAAAAAAATACTAATAAAAAAGAACTACTGACACCACCTTACACATAGTGCCACAGCCATACAGTCCTCACTCCTGTCCCTGTACATACTGCCCACTGTCATACACACCACACTGTACATTCGCTATTTAACATTACCTCATTCTGCACTATATAAGTCATTCAGTCACTATCCACACCCCTTTTAAGCCATGCCCAATTTTTAGTGCAATTTAAAACACACCCCTCCTCTCTCATCCCTTCCTCTCTCTCACTCCTCTCTCTCTTTCACTTCCCCCACGTGGCAGCCATCTTTAAACCTGGAAGTTCCCAGTGGCTTCTACAGAAAGAAGCCGAGAACATTCATGCAGTCTTTGCTGCAGTAAATATTTAAATGCCCCTTCTATGCAGCTGAGCTGCAATATGTAGGCAGGGTGTTGTGTGGGTGTGGCTTGAGTGTAGGTGGGGGCACAGGGGGCCCCATTATCTCTTACTGCCCAGGGGCCCCATGAGTTGTCAGTCTGCCCCTGGATAGGTTGTCAATCTTATAATACAGAAGCAATTTGTGACATAGATTGTAGGTACAGAAGGAAAGATGCAATAACGTCTAAGAGTAAGATATTGAAAATGTCAAAAAGCTCTTTAGAATTCTGCTTGCATTGTGAGATAGAGGCTGTCACATACCTGATAGGAGATTGAAATGACAAGTGCGGCCTCTCTTGTTTTTCCTGCCCAAGCACCATTGGAAAACGAACGGACAGTGCCAAGAGACAGGAGGAACTCGAGCACTGGAAGATGTTGATTGCAGAACTTCAGACTGGGGAGTTCAGATCAAGAAGATCCAATAGAACATACTGCCAGAAGTGTCAGTTAATGGATCAGCAGCACCATGAGGTTAACTGGCACAAGTTACAATGGAACTCTGGTTGGGCCACAGGTTCAGGATTCCACCAATGATCCCAGAAGGCAGGTGACATGAACACATAGATGAATGTAGGTGGTTCTAGAGGAGACTAGACCTGGTACTATGTGATTGCCTGGAACAAAATAAGAGACAGTAGTGGAATCACAGAGAAAGCCAGTGTCACGGATCCAACCCACACGCACACGCCCACAGCGACTAGCTAACCGAGGAGTGCACGTCCAGCCGTAACTTGGGGTGAAGAGGGAATGAGGGGGACTTATTCTGAATATATATTTAAGACCGGCCGTGATATATAGTCAGGCCCATAAATATTGGGACATGGACACAATTCTAACATTTTTGGCTCTATACACCACCACAATGGATTTGAAATGAAACAAACAAGATGTGCTTTAACTGCAGACTGTCAGCTTTAATTTGAGGGTATTTACATCCAAATCAGGTGAACGGTGTAGGAATTACAACAGTTTGCATATGTGCCTCCCACTTGTTAAGGGACCAAAAGTAATGGGACATTTGGCTTCTCAGCTGTTCCATGGCCAGGTGTGTGTTATTCCCTCATTATCCCAATTACAATGAGCAGATAAAAGGTCCAGAGTTCATTTCAACTGTATAATTTGCATTTGGAATCTGTTGCTGTCAACTCTCAAGATGAGATCCAAAGAGCTGTCACTATCAGTGAAGCCATCATTAGGCTGAAAAAACAAAACAAACACATCAGAGAGATAGCAAAAACATTAGGCGTGGCCAAAACAACTGTTTGGAGCATTCTTAAAAAGAAGGAACGCACCAGTGAGCTCAGCAACACCAAAAGACCCGGAAGACCACGGAAAACAACTGTGGTGGATGACCAAAGAATTCTTTCCCTGGTGAAGAAAACACCCTTCACAACAGTTGGCCAGATCAGGAACGCTCTCCAGGAGGTAGGTGCATGTGTGTCAAAGTCACCAATCAAGAGAAGACTTCACCAGAGTGAATACAGAGGGTTCACCACAAGATGGAAACCATTGGTGAGCCTCAAAAACAGGAAGGCCAGATTAGAGTTTGCCAAACAACATGTAAAAAAGCCTTCACAGTTCTGGAACAACATCCTATGGACAGAGGAGACCGAGATCAACTTGTACCAGAGTGATGGGAAGAGAAGAGTATGGAGAAGGAACTGCTCATGATCCTAAGCATCCCACCTCATCAGTGAAGCATGGTGGTGGTAGTGTCATGGCGTGGGCATGTATGGCTGCCAATGGAACTGGTTCTCTTGTATTTATTGATGATGTGACTGCTGACAAAAGCAGCCAGATGAATTGTGAAGTGTTTCGGGAATATTATCTGCTCATATTCAGCCAAATGCTTCACAACTCATTGGACGCTTCACAGTGCAGATGGACAATGACCCAAAGCAGACTGCAAAAGCAACCAAAGAGTTTTATAAAGGAAAGAAGTGGAATGTTATGCAATGACCAAGTCAATCACCTGACCTGAATCCCATTGAGCATGCATTTCACTTGCTGAAGACAAAACTGAAGGGAAAATGCCCCAAGAACAAGCAGGAACTGAAGACAGTGGCAGTAGAGGCCTGGCAGAGCATCACCAGGGATGAAACCCAGCGTCTGGTGATGTCTATGCGTTCCAGACTTCAGGCTGTAATTGACTGCAAAGGATTTGCAACCAAGTATTAAAAAGTGAAAGTTTGATTTATGATTATTCTGTCCCATTACTTTTGGTTCCTTAACAAGTGGGAGGCACATATGCAAACTGTTGTAATTCCTACACTGTTCACCTGATTTGGATGTAAATACCCTCAAATTAAAGCTGACAGTCTGCAGTTAAAGCACATCTTGTTCGTTTCATTTCAAAGCCATTGTGGTGGTGTATAGAGCCAAAAATGTTGGAATTGTGTCGATGTCCCAATATTTATGGACCTGACTGTACTTTCCCAGCCCACACTACCTCTGGCCACCACTAGAGAGAGACCCCACTCCAATCTAGCTGGCTGACCACACACAGGAAAATACAAATCTTACATACAATCTGGTGCATGCTAAGGGTTGAGGAGCAGTCCAGCAATCACACACCCTTCTAGGGTCCCTCCAGCTACCTACAGCTGAGTGTCGTTAGGAGGAAGTGGGCGTGGTGCAGCACAGACAGTGTGTGGTGTGTGAGGTCCTGCTAGGCCTCAGTCTGAGCCAGGGACTAAATTTCTGGCACTACCCAGGAGAGGATGGCCGAGCCTGGCCATGATCCAGGAGGAGGGACCCCTGGGGCTCCTGATACCGGTCCTGACATGCCAGCTATTGAGGACCTGGGAAAAGGCCCTAAAGGAGTCGAATCATATGCAGCTTATCGGGGCCGTGTGGCTGCCCATGTGGCAAGGATCGGGAAGGAGGAAGACAAGCTGGTCAGAATGAGAAATGACCTCCGGAAGTTCAAGTCATCTTATGATCGTGTGTGGAGCACAAAGCGGCAAGCTATGAAGCCTGAGCTGGAGTGTATGGAGCAGGCAGTGCGCCAGCAATGTGATCTAGTGGAGACCCTGAAAGCATCCAGTGGCTTCATGTGGGAGAAATACATGAATGAGGAGAGTTTCAGGCAGGCCCGTGACAGATCCCTAGCGGTCGCGAGGGGCCAGATCGGAGAGGCAGTGTCATCTGGGGACCTGTCAGACCCCCCAGGTGAGGTTGGAGAAGGTTGCACAGTTGCTTCTCAGCATGCTGGAGAATGTTTAATACCGGAGGGTGAGTCGGAACCCATCCCCCCTCAGCAACAGCGGCTAGATTGGGGATCCCAGGTGGAGCAGGAGGAGGAGGTTGGTGCCATGGAATTTGTGACTGCATTAGAGTCCCCCCTGCACGGACGGCAGTTCACTGATGACACTGGTGATGAGGCAGACAAGTGCCCTAGGCCACTGAAGCCAAAAAAGACTGAGAAATCGGTTTTTGTAAAGGGGGAAAATTTCCCAGCAAGCTGGAAAACAGTTGCAAGTCGCAGGAGGGGAAGGTGGTGCAGCCGCAGTTGAAAGCCTCTCCGGCTGCGGGGACTGTAAGTGATGTGTCGGACACTTGTGTGGTTGTGTGTGACAAATCTGCAGCAAATGCAAATATTGATTTTATGGGTGCTTCATGTGAGGCCAATTTGGTTGGTGCAGTATCTGCTGCGGCCAGTATAGCCCCATCCCCAGCTGCAGGCCCAGTCTCATCCCCAGCTGCAGGCCCAGTCTCAGCCCCAGCTGCAGGCCCAGTCTCAGCCCCAGCTGCAGGCCCAGTCTCAGCCCCATCTCCAGGCCCAGTCTCAGCCCCATCTCCAGGCCCAGTCTCAGCCCCATCTCCAGGCCCAGTCTCAGCCCCATCTCCAGGCCCAGTCTCAGCCCCATCTCCAGGCCCAGTCTCAGCCCCAGTCTCAGCCCCAGCTGCAGGCCCAGTCTCAGCCCCAGCTGCAGGCCCAGTCTCAGCCCCAGTCCCAGTCTCAGCCCCAGCTGCAGGCCCAGTCTCAGCCCCAGCTGCAGGCCCAGTCTCAGCCCCAGCTGCAGGCCCAGTTTCAGCCCCGGTTGCCAAGGGAGCCCTGAGCTATTCAGCGGCTTTAAAAAATAGACAGGGGGTAGCAAGACCACCAGCGGGTCAGGCAGGGGGATCACCACCAACTATAAAAAGAAGAAACGTTGTCCAGCTAAAATGGGAAGGAGGAAGCACCCCCCCCAAATAGAAGAGATGTTGTTGACAGAATTCTGGATATGGGCTTCAAAGCAGTAGACATATTTGCTTTTATAGCCCCGGTGGGGACCGGCGAGTATGATGTGTCATTTGTGAAGCCGGAGTGCCTAGACTTGTTCTGGCAAAAATATGAAAATGAGTGGAAGGGGACCCCCAGGTGGGAGGGCCTGACACCAAAAGTTATTTCTAGGCAGCCCCTTGTCAAAAATGTTACAATCCTGGTCAGGAATGAGTCGATCCCCTCGGCGGATATTATTGTATGGCTAAATCGGTTTGGGGAAGTGTTAGCCCCCCTTAGGAAAATCTTGGACGATCGTGGGATCTGCACTGGGGGATGGTCGGCGACCGTAAGGCTGCAGGTGGAGAATAACATGGTGAAGCATCTCCCATCTTCGACCTTCCTTGGGAAGGACAGACTAATAGTCTTTTACGCCGGGCAGCTGAAAGTCTGCCACCGGTGTGGCAACAAGGGGCACTTCGCCTCAAGTTGTGAGGTCCTGAAGTGCTCATTATGCCAGGGTATTGGTCACGTAGCCCGTGATTGTAATCAAATTCGGTGTATCCTCTGTCAGGTATTGGGGCATTCCTACAACCAATGCCCTGAAGCATTACATAATTTATCTGATATTGCTGAGGAGTTGGCCAGGATGGATGCAGAGGAGGCGGGTGCGGGCCCAGCTCCTGATGGGGCAACTGCTCCGGATGCCCTGGTGCCAGGTGCACCGTGTGTAACCCCTAGTGTGCCTGTAACCCCCCCTGTTGTGGTGTCTTCCCCCGTCTCTGTGTCCTCCCAGGTGTCTGCCCCTCCTCGTGTGCCCCCCGTTAGTTCCAAGTTGGGTGAGGCGGCTAAGGGGGCAGGGGTGTGTAAACTATTTGTGGTCCCCCCACCAGTTTTGCTCCCGCAGCGTCGCAGAGGTCGGACAGGGGGCTCGGCGGCATCTAAGGGTCAGGTGAAGGCTGGGCAGGAGAGCTTAGTCCCTGGGAAGGATGGAACATCTAAGGAGAATAAGGAGGGTGTGTGGTCTTTAGTGGGGAAGGGAGGTAGAAATAGGGCAGTGCTGTCCCCTTCTTCTTCAGTTTCCTCACTGGAGGTTGAGGTTATATCTCTTGAGAATAAGTTTGGGGTTCTTTCAGGGGAAGAGGGAGACACTGGAGAGTCTCTTTCCCCATGGAGGAGGAAGAGGCTGGAGGGTCCCTTAAAAGGACTAGACCCCCAGCTAAAGCTGAGAAAACCAAAGTTAAGAAACGCTCATCTCAACTACCTTAATGGCAGTTCCCGCTCCGATAAAGGTTGCAACCATTAATGTTGCCAGCATAAAGTCTGTAAGTGCAAGAAGTACGGCCTTATTTTTGCTCAGCAGTATTGGAGCTGACATTTTATTTTTGCAAGAGACCAGGCTTACCAGCCTAGCTGACGTCCATCTAGCAAAAAGGGAGTAGAGGTGTGGTCCTTCCTTTTGGTCTCTTGCGGCTGAGCCTTACAGCGGAGTTGTGGTACTTTTTTCCGGCATGGTAACGTGTCGGCGGGTCATTGAGGTGGAGATTGGAAGATGTATGGTCTTGGACATCCTTGTGAAGGGGCAGGAGCTAAGGCTCATTAACATCTATGGTCCCCAGTCTACGTGGGCTAGGAAATGCCTCTTTACAAGGATTAAGCCTTTCCTTTTTACGTCCCGGCAAGTTGTCTTTGGAAGAGACTTTATTACTATCACTAGGCTTAAGGACAGGAAGAGCTCCAATGACAGGCTGGCGTATGACAGCGTTTTTTTAAATGCGATAGTTAGGGAAGCAGGTCTGGAGGATGCCTTAATTAAGCGCAGCCCGGACAGCACGGGATTCACTTTTAGGCGAGGTAGAAGTGAGAGTAGAATAGATAGGTTTTTTTTTAAAGGGGGACTCCGCTCTCTCGGCACCTGTGTGTCAGGCGGTGGAGTTTTCCGACCACCTTTTGTTAACTGTGATTTTGAATGCCTCAGATACACCGCTGAAGGGAAGGGGTGTCTGGAGGATGAATTCAACTCTGCTGGAGGACGAAGAGGTGAGACGATCCTTTGAGGAGTTTCTTCAGGCTCAGGAGACCATCCTGGATTTCTGCGGCAGTAAGTCGGAATGGTGGGAGCTTACCAAAGTGCAGATTGGCGGGTTTTTCAAGGCCCTAGGTAAGAGGAAACAACTTGAGAAATACATTGCCTATCAGCAGTTACGGAGAAAGCTTGACCGCCTTGTCTCAGAGGGTGGAGATTCTGGGGCAATCTCAGAGGTTAAGCTTCTCTTGAAGAAGTATCAGTATGATCGGCATGCCTCTTTGGTTCTGGAGTGGGACTACGGGAAGTACCATTCACCCGACCCTTACCAGAATTGTAAACGGAGCATAGCAATTAAGACGATCAGCGGCCTGAGGGATAGTACAGGATCCCTGACGAAATCCAGGTCAGGGATCTTGGAGGTCTCAAGGGCTTTTTTGAGGATCTTTTGAAAGAGAAGCACCTTGACCGGGCAGGGATGTCAAGCTTCCTGGACTCTACACCAGGTTTGGAGAATAACACCCCGCCCACAAGTTTGACAAGTGAGATCACAGCTGAAGAGGTTGCCAAAGCGATAGACAGTCTGGCCATTAAAAAGACACCGGGGCCAGATGGGTTGACAGCGGAGTTTTTTAAGACTTTCAAATCTAGCTTGGCACCTCACCTAGCGGAGGTGTTTAACTGCTGTCTGGATGAGGGTTCGCTCGCTCCTTCCATGAGGAAGTCAGCTGTGATCTTGCTGTCAAAAGGTAAGGACCCTATGATGATTGAGAATTGGCGCCCCATTAGCCTGCTCAATGTCGATAGAAAGATCCTGGCCAAGATCCTTTTCTGGCACTTGTCGTCAGTGGCAGACGGTCTACTTTCGCAGCAGCAGCACTGCTCGGTCCAGGGCAGGAGTACTTTTTCAGCGGTGTTAGCTGTCCAGGAGGCTCTGGAGCAGTGCAGGGCTGATGGCTGTGGGAAGTACTTGCTGGCGTTGGATCAAGCTAAGGCTTTTGATCGGGTCGACCACAAGTACCTCTGGCATCTCCTTGACAGGTATGGCCTGGAGGGGAGGTTCATTGGATGGCTTCAGGCTTTGTACAGAGGGGCTGAGAGCTTCATGTTGATCAATGGTTGGATTGGGCGGCCCTTTGAGGTCGGCTCGGGGGTGCGCCAGGGGTGTCCGCTGAGCCCTCTGCTCTATGCTTTTGCCATCGACCCCTTCATTAGAAGGCTAGATGGCGGGGTGTTGGGTGGGGTGCCGGTGGGCACTACTGGTGAGCCACCTTTGAGGGTCGTGGCTTATGCCGATGACGTATCTGTATTCATCTCTGGGACCGGTGAGGCGCAGGAGGTGGTCTCGGTGATGGAGCAGTATGCGGAGGCATCAGGCTCCAAGATTAATCATGACAAGTGTGAAGTTTTCTGGATGGGCAGGGAAGGTGAAGGCTTCGAGCTTCCGGATGCCTTCCCTGAGCCCCAACAGAAGGTAAAAGTGCTAGGCATCAAATTTGGCCCTGACAACTACAGCAAAACAAATTGGGAGTCCAGGTTGGCAGATGCTGATGTTAAAGTGAGATGCTGGAAGGGGTGGCGGCTGTCCCTAAGGGAAAGGGTTGACCTAATCGAGACTTACTTGGTCCCTGTTTTCTTATACGTCAGTTTCGTTTGTCTCTTGCCAGAGTCTCTCTACACGAGGGTTTACAGCTGCTTCTTCCAGCTATTATGGGGGAACAGACTGAACCTTGTGAAGCGGGATGTGACTTATCGATCCAGGCGGGAGGGTGGCCTAGGTATGGTCAACCCAGTTGTTTTCTTCTCTCTGATGTTTATTATCTTGGTAGCATGTTAAAAGAGAGACTGCCTGCATGGGTAGGCCTTTTCCAAGTCTGGTTTAAGCCTTTTCTGAACTGTTGGAAGAGAGGCGGGCCAGTGAGAAGCTTGAGAGTCAGGCATGGTAAGCTCCCGGCTTATGTCGCTCCGTGCTTGAAGATACTGAGGCGGTGGTGTGTGACTGCGGAAGAAGTGAGATCACTCCCTGGGAGATTCCTGAGGGAGAGGGTCGTGGCCTCTGCGTTTCATGCACCATTGGCCTTGAAGGATTGCCCAGGCCATATTTTGCGGGAGGGGCTACGTTTGATAAATATGGAAAGGATTCCCTTTAGTTTAGGGACCAGGCCTGGCTTGCATTCCACGGCAGGCTCTATGTGAGGGGAAACTTGAAGTACCGTTCTCTGGATAACCGTGGTTGTGTGGGGGCGAGGTGGAATCTATGGACCACTTCTTGCTTCAGTGTCCCTTCAACATAGAGGTGTATAAAGAGGTGGGGAGGGCTCTAGACATCCCCTTCCTACACTGCATGTCTTATGCAGAGTGGGTATATGGGGCATTGGAAAGTCATACTGGTTTTGATTTGAACACTCTTTTTCTAGTTTGTCTAGTGACCTGCTACTACACATGGAATGCACGGTGTCAGGTTTCCATTCGGCAGAAGGTCCTTCTTGTTCAGGTGGTGGTGTGTGACATCCTTGGTGAGGTTGGGAAAATTCGGGGTCTAGAGAAAGACAGGTTGCGGCGAAAGGCCTGGATAGAGGCGTGGAGGAACATCAGGCCTGTAGCTGCAATCTGTTGATCTCTTCGTGCGTTTGCTTTCCTGTTTTTCCTCTTCATTCACTCCCCTAGATTTTGGTAAGAAGTCTTTTTGAAGAAAGGCTATGTGCACCTGAAGGTCTAGGTTCCTTAGCTTTGGTTGAGTAGACAAGTAGTGTTTTTTAAAGCCATAAAGGCTGTTGTTATTCAGTGGAAGTTGATTCCCCTACAAGGGGAGGATAAATTTAATGCTTGATAAGTAGGCCATAAGGGTCTTGGTGATGTTTTTTTACTCTTTTTCTGCTTCTTACCTGCCCAGTTAGTAAAGCAATAAAGGCTGTTATTATTCAGTGGAAAGTTTATATCTGATTTAGGGAGATGGATCCTGTTCTTGTTTTTGTTTATGTTTCCAGTTTATTGAATACTGTATGTATTTATTTATTTTTTGTATTTTTGTATAAAATGAAAGCTGGTTGCAAGATTTTATTTCAATAAAATATTTCCAGCTATCCTACAGCTGGGCCTCGTTAGAAGGAAGTGGGCGTGGTTGTTGCAGACTGCTGTGTGTGTGGACTGTCCTGAGCTCTACATGCCTCATCTGGAGCCTGGGGCTCAATTTTGGAGCCTATCCCAAAAAGGATGGCGGAGCCCGGCCGTGATCCGGGTGGAGGTGACCCCCCAGGGACACTTAGTACCGGTCCTGATGCTATGCCAGTGGAGGACCTGGGAAAAGGTCCTAAAGCAGGTGAAAACTATGCGGCTTACAGGGGAAGAGTAACATCTCATATCAGAAGGATTGGGAGAGAGGGGGAGAAGCTGAAGCAAATGAAGATGGAGTTGAAGCATTTTAAGGCTGCCTATGATCGTGTATGGAGCACAAAACGTCAGGCCATGCGGCCAAAGCTGGAGGAAATGGAGCGAGCCGTCCGGGTGCAAGGAGACCTCGTGGCCACGCTCAAAGCTGCGAGCGGCGCCCTCAGAGAGCGGTATGTCAATGAGGAGCGATTTAAACTTGCCTGGGAAAAGTCCTTTGCATCTGGGAGAGGCCGGGTGGAGACCCTGTCATCAGAGGATTCCTCCGATCATGCAGCAGCAGCCCCAGCAGCAGAGTGTCAGCATGCAGAGGAAGCCATGGATGCCGTGACGGTGGAAGAGGAGCAGGGATCTATCCCTCCCCAGCAGCCGGTGCGGGATTGGGCTTCAGAGGTGCCAGATGAAGCTACAGAGGAGGTGATGGAGTTTATTGGGGATCTGAAGTCCCCCCTGCAGGGGAGACAGTTTGCATTTTCCTCAGCAGACACTGACCCAGAGGATGATGTGGTTCCCAAACCTGTGAGACCCAGGAGGAGGGAGAGAGCTGCTTTTGTTCTACTGGAGCGTTTGCCCAGTGAGATAGAGAAGGTAGCCAGCTTGAGTGAGGAGAGCGGTGCGGCAGTGAAGCTGCAGGAAGCACCGGGGACTGTAAGTAAAGCTATGGACGGTTCTGTCATGTCTGCTGGTAATGTTGTGCCTATTGTGGTATTAGATGGCCTGGATCCTATGTGTGTGCCGGACTCAGCTGCAGCTCTGTCTACTCCAGGTCTTTGCTCTGACAGTGTTTCCATCCCTGCTGACGCTGCTTTTCCCACCCATGTTCCCACCTCTGCTGCAGTCATGGCTCCCAGTGGTGTTCCCACCTCTGCTGCCGTCATTGCTCCCAGTGGTGTTCCCACCCATGTTCCCACCTCTGCTGCAGTCATGGCTCCCAGTGGTGTTCCCGCACATGTTTCCACCCACCCCTGCTGCAGTCATGGCTCCCGGTGGTGTTCCCGCACATGTTTCCACCCACCCCTGCTGCAGTCATGGCTCCCGGTGGTGTTCCCGCACATGTTTCCACCTCTGCTGCAGTCATGGCTCCCGGTGGTGTTCCCGCACCCATTTCCACCTCTGCTGCAGTCATGGCTCCCAGTGGTGTTCCCGCACATTTCCACCTCTGCTGCAGTCATGGCTCCTGATGGTGTTCCTGCACGTTTCCACCTCTGCTGCAGTCATGGCTCCCGGTGGTGTTCCCGCACACGTTTCCACCTCTGCTGCAGTCATGGCTCCCGGTGATGTTCCTGCACACGTTTCCACCTCTGCTGCAGTCATGGCTCCCGGTGATGTTCCTGCACATGTTTCCACCTCTGCTGCAGTCATGGCTCTAGGTGGTGTTCCCGCACACGTTTCCACCTCTGCTGCAGTCATGGCTCCCGGTGGTGTTCCCGCACATGTTTCCACCTCTGCTGCAGTCATGGCTCTAGGTGGTGTTCCCGCACATGTTTCCACCTCTGCTGCAGTCATGGCTCCCGGTGGTGTTCCCGCACATGTTTCCACCTCTGCTGCAGTCATGGCTCCCGGTGGTGTTCCCGCACATGTTTCCACCTCTGCTGCAGTCATGGCTCCCGGTGGTGTTACCGCACACATTTCCACCTCTGCTGCAGTCATGGCTCTAGGTGGTGTTCCTGCACATGTTTCCACCTCTGCTGCAGTCATGGCTCTAGGTGGTGTTCCCGCACATGTTTCCACCTCTGCTGCAGTCATGGCTCCCGGTGGTGTTCCCGCACATGTTTCCACCTCTGCCGCAGTCATGGCTCTAGGTGGTGTTCCCGCACATGTTCCCACCTCTGCTGCAGTCATGGCTCTAGGTGGTGTTCCCGCACATGTTTCCACCTCTGCTGCAGTCATGGCTCCCGGTGGTGTTCCCGCACATGTTTCCACCTCTGCTGCAGTCATGGCTCTCGGTGGTGTTCCCGCATATGTTTCCGCCTCTGCTATGGTGGCTCCCATCTCAGTACCCACCCCTGCTGCAGTCATGGTTCCCAGTGGTGTTCCCGCACATGTTTCCACCTCTGCTGCAGTCATGGCTCCCGGTGGTTTTCCCGCACATGTTTCCACCTCTGCTGCAGTCATGGCTCCCAGTGGTGTTCCCGCACATGTTTCCGCCTCTGCTATGGCGGCTCCCGTCTCAGTACCCACCCATGTTCTCGCCTCAGCCCCGGTCACGGCTCTTGCCAGTGTTCACACCCATGTTCCCGTCTCTACAACAGTGCAGGCAGCAGTCTGTGTACCCACCCCTGATCCCGCCTCTGCTCCGGTCTCAGCTCCCGTTGCTAGTCCTGCCCCTACCCCCAGCCAGGCTCCTGCTTCTGCACCCGCCCGTGGTCCCGCCCCTGGTCCTGTCTCTGCACCCATCCCAGCTCACGGCTCAGCTGATCCTTCTGACCCTGCATCTGTCACAGCTCCCAAGCCAGTGTTGAGTTACTCTGCACCCATGAGAGGTGGGCAGAGTGCAGTGAGGACCTCAGAGGCAAGAGTTGGGGAGGCAGGTACTGTAATAAAGAGAAGGAATGTGGTACAAATAAAGTGGGAGGGTGGGAGTCCCACCCCCACTAGAAGGGAGGTTATTGATCGTATATTGGACATGGGCTTCTGTGCCAGGGACATATTCGCCTTTATTGCACCCAATGGCACAGGTGAATACAATGTTTCCTTTGTGAGGCCAGAGAGCCTTGATCTGTTCTGGCAGAGGTATGAAGGGGGGTGGAGGGATACCCCCAGGTGGGAGGGACTGAGGCCAAAGGTGGTCTCCAGGCAGCAGGTAGTCAAAAACATCACAATACTCGTCAGGAACGAGTCCATACTGGCGGCAGACCTGGTAGTATGGTTGAGTCGCTTCGGGGAAGTGCTGAGTCCACTGACAAAACAGCTTGCGACAGGGGTATATGGACGGGGGGATGGACAGCGGTGGTGAAGCTGCGAGTGCAGGGTAACATAGTGAGTCATATCCCATCATCGGCCTTCATTGGCAAAGATAGGCTGGTCATTTTTTATGCGGGCCAGCCTAAAGTATGCCACAGATGCGGGAACAAAGGGCACTTTGACTCTGGGTGTACTGAAATGCTCATTGTGCCAAGAGGTTGGTCATGTAGCTAAAGACTGCAATCAAATCAGATGTAATCTGTGTCAGGAGTTGGGTCACTCTTACAGTAATTGCCCAGAGGCTCTGCATAACCTGCCAGGGGTGATGGATGAGCTGGCTAGAATGGAGGCTGAGGAGGCTAAGGAAGTAGAAGCAGGTCGGGTTTTGGTTGAACCAACAGTTGATGCTGGGCCAGCCTCAGGGGCGCCTAGTGTGTCCCCCAATGTGTCTGTCATTCCCCCTGTTGTTAGTATTCCCCCTGTTTCTGTCTCTTCCCAGTTGTCATCTGCCCCTCCTCGTGTGTCTCCCTCCTCCGGCCAATCAAAAATCAAGGAGCAGGGGTTGCGGGGCCCTCAGAGTCTTCTTCAGTTTTGCTCCCTCGTCGACGGAGGAGTAAGGTGAAGGGGAATGGGGTGTCGGGAGGTAAGCAGGAGTGTTCAGGCTCAGGTCCTGGGGTTGAGGGGTCTGGGACAGAGAATAAGGGGGATGGGTGGTCTGTAGTGGGGAAGGGAAATAGGAATAGGCCTTTAATTTCCCCTGCATCTTCCCTCTCCTCTTTAGATGTAGAGGAGGTACATCTGACCAACAGGTTTGGGACTCTGTCGGGGGAGGATGGGGACATAAGTGAGTTCCTATCCCCAATGGAGGATGAGGATGCTGGGGGTTCCCTAAAGAGGTCTAGGCCTCTGGGAAAGGGTGGGAAAACAAAGGTTAAGAAACGGCCATCTCAAGTATCCTAATGGCAGTTCCCGCTCCGATAAAGGTGGCAACCATTAATGTTGCCAGCATTAAATCTGTAAGTGCTCGTAGTACAGCCTTATTTTTGCTCAGTAAGATTGGTGCTGATGTTTTGTTTTTGCAAGAGACCCGGCTTAATTGCCTGGCTGATTTACATCTGGCAAAAAGAGAGTGGAGGTGTGGCCCATCTTTTTGGTCTCTTGCGGCTGAGCTTTACAGCGGAGTTGCGGTACTTTTTTCCGGCATGGTAATGTGTCGGCAGGTCCTTGAGGTGGAGATTGGAAGGTGTTTGGTCATAGACGTCCTTGTGAAGGGGCAGGAATTACGTCTTATTAATATATACGGTCCCCAGTCTACGTGGGATAGGAAATGCCTTTTCACAAAGATTAAGCCATTCCTTTTTACGTCCCGGCAGGTTGTCTTTGGAGGTGATTTTAACACCATCACTAGGCTCAAAGACAGGAAAGGCTCCACTGACAGGCTGGGATATGACATCATTTTTTTAAATGCGATAGTCAGGGAAGCAGGTCTGGTGGATGCCTTGATTAAGTGCAGCCCGGACAGCACAGGGTTCACTTTTAGAAGAGGTAGATGTGAGAGTAGGATAGATAGGTTTTTTTTAAAGGGGAACTCTGCTTTCTCGGCACCTGAGTGTCGGGCAGTGGAGTTTTCCAACCACCTTTTATTGACTGTGGCTTTGAATGCTTCAGATGCGCCGCTGAAGGGAAGGGGTGTCTGGAGGTTGAATTCGGCTCTGCTGGAGGACGAAAAAGTGAGACGATCCTTTGAGGATTTTCTTCAAGCACAGGAGACCATCCTGGATTTCTACGGCAGTAAGTCGGAGTGGTGGGAGCTTACCAAAGTGCGGATCAGCAGGTTTTTCAAGGCCCTAGGTAAGAAGAAACAACTTGTGAAATACATTGCCTATCAGCAGTTGCAGAGGAAGCTTGACCGCCTTGTCTCAGTGGGTGGAGATTCTGGGGCAATCTCAGAGGTTAAGCTTCTCTTAAGGAAACATCAATATGATCGGCATGCCTCTTTGGTTCTGGAAAGGGATTATGGGAAATATCACTCGCCCGACCCTTACCAGAACTGCAAACAGAGCATAGCAGCTAAACGATCAGTGGTCTAAAAGATAGTGCGGGATCCGTGACAAAATCCAGGTCAGGGATCTTGGAGGTCTCGAGGGCTTTTTTTGAAAATCTTCTGAGTGAGAAGCACCTTGACCGGGCAGGGATGTCAAGCTTCCTGGACTCTACACCTGGGTTGGAGAATAACACCCCGTCTACAAGTTTGACAGGTGAGATCACAGTTGAAGAGGTTGCCAAAGCGATAGACAGTTTGGCCATTAAAAAGACACCGGGGCCAGACGGCTTGACAGCGGAGTTTTTTAAGACCTTCAAATCTCGCTTGGCACCTCTCCTGGCGGAGGTTTTTAATTGCTGTCTTGAAGAGGGCTCACTCCCTCCCTCCATGAGGAAGTCAGCTGTGATTTTGCTGTCAAAGGGTAAGGATTCTACGATGATTGAGAATTGGTGCCCCATTAGCCTGCTCAACGTCGATAGAAATATCCTGGCCAAGATCCTTTTCTGGCGCTTGTCAGTGGCAGTTGGTCTACTTTCACAGCAGCAGCACTGCTCGGTCCAGGGCAGGAGCACCTTCTCAGCGGTGTTAGCTGTCCGGGAGGCTCTGGAGCGGTGCAGGGCTGATGGCTGTGGGAAGTACTTGCTGGCATTGGATCAAGCTAAGGCTTTTGATCAGGGTGGACCACAAGTATCTCTGGCATCTCCTTTACAGGTATGGTCTGGAGGGGAGGTTCATTGGTTGGTTGCAGACTTTGTACAAAGGGGCTGAGAGCTTCATGTTGGTCAATGGTTGGGTTGGGCGGCCCTTTGAGGTCGGTTCGGGGGTACGCCAGGGATGTCTGCTGAGCCCTCTGCTCTATGCCTTTGCCATCGATCCCTTTATTAGGAGGCTCGATGGCGGGGTGTTGGGCGGGGTACCAGTGGGTGAAACTGGTGAGCCGCATTTGAGGGTCGTGGCCTATGCTGATGATGTGTCTGTTTTCATCTCCGGGGCCAGAGAGGCAAAGGAGGTTGTCTCGGTGATGGAACAGGATGCAGAAGCATCAGGCTCCAAGATCAATCAGGATAAATGTGAAGTTTTCTGGATGGGCAGGGAAGGTGAGGGCTTCGAGATTCCAGAAGTCTTCCCAGAGCCCCGACAGAAGATCAAAGTGCTAGGCATCGAATTTGGCCCGGAGGATTATAGCAAAGCAAATTGGGAATCCAAGCTGTCAGATGCTGATGTTAAAGAGAGATGCTGGAAGGGGTGGCGTTTGTCCCTAAGGGAAAGGGTTGACCTAATTAAAACGTACTTGGTCCCCATTTTCTTGTACGTCAGTTTCGTCTGTTTCTTGCCAGAATCTCTCTATACGAGAGTCTACAGCTGTTTTTTCTAGCTATTGTGGGGAAACAGGCTGAACCTTGTGAGATGGGATGTGACGTACCGATCCAGGCGGGAGGATGGCCTAGGTATGGTCAACCCAGTTGTTTTCTTCTCTCTGCTGTTTATTAAACATAATATTGGTAGCATGTTAAAAGAGAGACCGCCTGCATGGGTAGGTTTTTTCCAAGTCTGGTTTAGGCCTTTTCTGAACTGTTGGGAGAGAGGTGGGCCAGTGAGAAGCCTGAGGGTCAAGCACAGTAAGCTCCCGGCTTATGTCGCCCCCTGTTTGAAGATACTTAGGCGGTGGTGTGTGACTGCGGAGGAGGTCCGGTCACTCCCTGGGAGGCTCCTGAGGGAGAGGGTCGTGGCCTCGGCATTGCATGCACCTCTGGCCTTGAAGGATTGCCCAGGCCATATTTTGCGGGAGGGTCTGAGATTGCTAAATATGGAGAGGATTCCCTTAAAGTTTAGGGACCAGGCCTGGCTTGCGTTCCACGGCAGGCTCTACGTGAGGGGAAATTTGAAGTGCCGTTCTCTGGATAACCGTGGTTGTCCGAGGAGTGTGGGGGCGAGGTGGAAAGTATGGACCACTTTTTGCTTCAATGTCCCTTCAATGTAGAGGTGTATAAAGAGGTGGGGAGGGCTCTAGACATCCCCTTCCTACACTGCATGTCTTATGCAGAGTGGGCATATGGGGCATTGGAAAGTCATGCTGGTTTTGATTTGGACACACGGTTTCTAGTTTGTTTAGTTGTTCGTTACTACACCTGGAATGCACGGTGTCAGGTTTCCATTCGGCAGAAAGTCCTTCCTGTTCAGGTGGTGGTGTGTGACATCCTTGGTGAGGTTGGGAAAATTCGGGGTCTTGAGAAAGACAGGCTGAGGCGAAGGGTCTGGATAAAGGCGTGGAGGAATATCAGGCCTGTAGCGGCAGTCTCTTGGTGTGGTTGCTCTCCTGCTTTTCTCCTCTTTTTCACCCCCTTAGATTTTGGTTGAAGGTTTCTTTTTGAGAATGGTCACGGACACCTGAAGGTCTAGGTTTCTTAGCCTTTGTTGGGTAGTATAGTAAGTTTTCTAGTTTTGTTAAAGCCATATAGGTGAATAATTTAAAGTGTGTGAGGTTTCCCCTCATAAGGGATATGTTATTTATGTATGCTGGTAGGCCATATCATATCCTGGAGATGTATCCAGTTTTTTTATTTGTTTATTTCTGGTAGGAAGTTTATGTTATGTTATTTATTTATTTTTCATACTTTTGTAAAAAATATGTTTGCTGGTTGCAAGATCTATTTTTGAATAAAAATATTTCCAGCTATCCTACAAGCTAGAATCCCGGTGTTAAATCACTCTTCCACTGTCCACACCCCCCCACACCAGACACACCACAAATGGTAGCTTGCCACTACCTGACAGTTTATCCGCAGACTGGTCTGCTGGGCCACCACACACACACAGATCTCCATCTGGCAGATCTACTACTTTACAATCTGCATGCAATCTGCCAACACGCAGTGCAATTGCATACAGATAGGCAATGAACTTGACCGAGCATATAAAGACACCGCAATACAATCTCTCTGGAGATATGAGCCCGAGCTTAAGTACCCAGAAGTCACTTATTAATTTTATGATTTAATATCCCGAAAGTGGGCAGTGCATAAAATATGTACAAAGAAAAAAACAATTACAGAAAATGCAAAAAGACACACAATTGGCTATTGACTATAAAATAAAAGGGAATAAAAACTGAAATAAAACTTTTATCAAGAGATATCCTGCAACTGGAGCAAGTCAGAGAAAGTCCGTGATTCACCAGTCAAATAGAACCGGCTCCGTACAAATCACAACGTCCATATCTCAGGGTCCTCAATTTATTGAGATATGGACGTAGGCTGGACATTAGCCCTTGGCCAATCAACCCTGGGGGGTGTTCCTGTACCAGCCCACAGGACCTTCTGGGTACTGAAGTGTCCGAAGTTGAATGGACCAGGACCGGTTTGAATCACCAAGTCAGGGATTGAATTTCCAACACCAGCGCATCAGTCCAATCGCGGCAGTACCAATTGCTGTTCAGCTGTCGCAATCAGGCGCCATATAACCATTTTCTGCATTTCTCTGAGATTTTACAGAGGCTACAAATACAGTTTTACATGCAGATATAGCCTACAGTGTGTCCAATCAGAAGGAAGTATTTTCATCTCTCTGCAACTAATACTTTAGATTTTATGAGAGATGAAATATATTCCTTTGATCTGTGTATATACCTCAGCTCCCAGACACTAAGGAGCCACTGCTGGTCTCCTGCTGCTTACTGAAGCCAAAATGTCTGGAGCTCCTCTTTTAGACTTCAAATACAGTTGTGTCCAAAATTATTCAACCCCCAATGCTGTAAAGGGGTTTAGGGACTATAGTGTACATTTGGAATTGTATTCAGAATCAAATCCTACAAGGACGTTGTAACTACCCAAATGCAACTAAAATGACATCAATTGTTTATGTAATACAGTAGTAAATGGTTCTTATGTGGTTTCTTCATTGCCACAATTATTCAACCCCTTAAAGACTACCACTCTGAAGAACAGAGGTTCATACAGGTGCTTTCCATCAGGTATTGAAAACACCTGTGGATGTCACCGAGCAGCAATCAAGCATAATAAGCACCAATTAGGCAGCTTTAAAATGACTGTGATACTCAGCTCCTTCTAGACATTTACTG
This sequence comes from Staurois parvus, assembly GCF_062004578.1. Lineage (NCBI taxonomy): Eukaryota > Metazoa > Chordata > Amphibia > Anura > Ranidae > Staurois > Staurois parvus. Next base: position 93,662 of record NW_028318768.1, on the reverse strand, counting down.
GTGTGGTTACAAACATGGTGAAGGCAAGAGAATGGTCCAGGAAGACAAGAGAAGAGGTGATTTCTCTTCACAGGAAGGGCAATGGCTATAAGAAGATTGCAAAGATGTTAAACATACCAAGAGACACCTTAGGAAGCATCATTCGCAAATTCAAGGCAAAGGGCACTGTTGAAACGCTACCTGGTCGTGGCAGAAAGAAGATGCTGACTTCGACTGCTGTGCGCTACCTGAAGCGTAGAGTGGAGAGAAGTCCCCGTGTGACTGCTGAGGAACTGAGAAAAGATTTGTCAGATGTGGGTACAGAAGTTTCAGCCCAGACAATAAGACGCACACTGCGTAATGAAGGCCTCCGTGCCAGAACTCCCAGGCGTACCCCCTTGCTGTCTCCAAAGAATAAGAAGAGTCGACTGCAGTATGCCAAAAGCCATGTGGACAAACCACAAAAGTTGTGGGATAGTGTTCTGTGGACTGATGAAACAAAATTAGAACTGTTTGGGCCCATGGATCAACGCTATGTTTGGAGGAGGAAGAACAAGGCCTATGATGAAAAGAACACCTTGCCTACTGTGAAGCATGGTGGAGGGTCAATCATGCTTTGGGGCTGTTTTGCTTCTGCAGGTACAGGGAAGCTTCAGCGTGTGCAAGGTACCATGAATTCTCTTCAGTACCAGGAGATATTGGATGGAAACGTGATGCAGTCCGTCACACACCTGAGGCTTGGGAGACGTTGGACCTTTCAACAGGACAATGATCCCAAGCATACCTCCAAGTCCACTAGAGCATGGTTGCAGAGGAAAGGCTGGAACATTTTGGAGTGGCCATCGCAGTCACCAGACTTAAATCCGATTGAGAACCTCTGGTGGGACTTAAAGAAAGCAGTTGCAGTGCGCAAGCCTAAGAATGTGACTGAACTGGAGGCCTTTGCCCATGAAGAATGGGCGAAGATACCCGTAGATCGCTGCAAGACACTTGTGTCAAGCTATGCTTCACGTTTAAAAGCTGTTATAACTGTAAAAGGATGCTGTACTAAGTACTAAGATTGAATGTCACTTGGGGGTTGAATAAAACTGATAATGCTGTGAGCACAGAAAAGACATTTGTGGTTATTTCATTATAACTGTTATGTTATATTTGTCTGACCTACAAGTGCCTCTTTAATGTAAATGTAAGCAAGATGACTGAATGATCAAAAGCAATGTCAAACTGGCCAAAACACTCAATTTCAGTGGGGGTTGAATAATTTTGGACACAACTGTAGGTGACTACATAGGTGACAATGTTTTATTGGCATCTAGGTGTCACCTCCAGTCTAGAAGCTGCTCTGTCCTTTCAGATGCTAATTGGTGAACATATGTCTCTTACTGAACACTTAACTTATCTTTAATAACATGGAACTAAGCTAGATATACAATTACATATTTCCACTGATCACATCTCAACTGCCCGAATCTTACATTTATGTTACAGCTGGAGTTAGCAACAAGTGGGCAACACAGTACAAAATCATAAGCTGAATCAAGGTCATGGATGAAGCTAAGGTCAGTAATTAGCAGGAAGTGGTACCAAGCAAGATTTGAAATCAAGTCAGGGGAAAGCCAGGTCAGTAACAGGAATGTGCAGGACACAGAGGTCAAAACACAGAGAGCAAGCTGAAGACCAATCAGCACTGGCACTAAGTTAAGAATAGGATGTCTGGCACCTGTTGGTTATGTGTTAGAGAAGACACTAGTAGCTTGTGATGAGGCAGAACTTGATTTACTTGTGTGGCTTAAGTTGCAAAGATTTCAGCAAACTGTAACAGCAGACATCTTGGTTATAAAGAGAGAGAGAGAGAGGAAAGAACCAACACGTTTTACATATATGCACAACTGGTAACCTTAGTGTACAGTGCCATCTACTGGTCAAGTGATATTAACACACAATACTGTATATAGTACATGCTGTTGCATCCCCAACACCCCTTCTCAATGGCATGTGCATAATTATAAGACATTTAGTCTCTTTTGTAGAAAACAATGACGTTCCCTTGTCAAAGGTTTGGTGAGTGCGTCTGCAGTCATCTCCTCTGATGGGCAGTACTGGATGTCGATAACCCCTTGTTCTTGCATGTCTCTGAGCAGATGATATCTTACATCAATGTGCTTGGTTCTTGGGTTAATCTTCTCAGAGTGTGTAAGCTTTATGCTTCCCTGATTGTCTTCAAAGATGGGTGTGGGTTGTGACATATTCAGTCCCATGTCTAGTAGAAGTTGACGAACCCAAATGGCTTCTTGACGTGCATGTGCTGTTGCTATGTATTCCGCTTCAGTTGAAGAGAGTGCAACAGTCACTTGTTTCCGACTAGACCAGCTTATGGTTCCTTGTCCATACTGGAAGATGTAACCACTTGTAGATTTGCGGTCAGTGGTGTCTCCAGCCCAATCGGTGTCCACATATCCAATCAGTTTTGGGCTTGAAGATGCTGGAAGTCGCAGCTTCATCCGATTTGTTCCCTTTAGGTATTGCATTTACCCTCTTTACTGCATTCCAGTCGCGTTGACACGGTGTTGCGACTTTCCTGCAAAGTATTCCCACTGCTAGGGCGATGTCTGATCTTGTCACGGTGGCGATGTATAGCAATTTTCCGATTGCCCTGCGGTAATAATCATTGTTAGGTAACAAGTTTTCTGTTCCATTGGTTTTTGGATAATCTGGTTCCATTGGTGTTTTCGCTTCCTCTGCATCTTGCATGTGAAACTGTTCTAACATTTCTGTAATTTTTTGACTTTGGTTAAGAAGATAGCTTCCATCCTCTTCCCGCTCTATTTGAATTCCTAGGTAGTAAGTAATGTTCCCCAACTCTTTAATTTCAAAATTTTGTTTCAGTTTGTGAACTATTTGGTCATAGTCCCCTTCTTGTTCAAAACACGTCAAGATGTCATCGACGTATATTAGGATGTATGTTCATTTGTTCTCTTGATTCTTTGAATACAGACATGGATCTGCTTTACTTTTTGAGAACCCTTCTTTTCTGAGTGTTTCGTTCACTTTTTCATTCCATGCTCTCGCCGCTTGCTTGAGCCCATAAATGCTCTTTTGCAGTTTGCATACAAGGTTCTTTTCTTTCTCAAATCCTGGTGGCTGTTCCATGTACAGATCCTCCTTGATGTCTCCATACAAAAAGGCAGTTTTGTCTAGGTGCTTTACTTGCATTCCCTTTCCGGCAGCAATACTAAGGAGTGTCCTTGTGATGGAATGTTTCACAACTGGAGCAAATGTCTCATCGTAATCTTCTCCAAATTTCTGGGAGTATCCCTTGGCAACTAATCTTGCTTTGTATCTATAGATGTTTCCTTCTGCATCATATTTCACTTTAAAAGTCCATTTGCTTCCGATGGTTTTGCGACCAGGAGGGAGTTCTGTTAGTGACCAAGTTTTATTTTCTTGAAGTGATTTTATTTCTTCTTCAGCTGCTTTTCTCCACTGATCGGCTTCCCTTCTCGGCAAAGTTTCTATGTTTTCCCAGGATGTTGGCTCCTGTGTTTGATGTGTTTTAGCAGCGTATGATAACCTGCGGGGTGATATCCCTTTTGTCGTTCGAGAGGATTTTCTGATTTCTTGTTGTTCAGTGGGTTCTATTGGCTCGTTGATTGTAAGTTCCACTTCATGTTCTGGCTCTTGTCCTGCTTCGCATGGGTCAGTGTCTCTTGCCATTTCAGCGCGTAAATCCTCTCCACATTTTTCAAGAATTGTATTATCTGGTGTTCACTTTCATCAAAATAAACACTGCGGCTTACTGTGACCTTGTTGGTCTTTGGACAAAGGATTCTATATCCCTTACCCTGCTCACTGTAGCCAACCAGAATGCCTTCTATGGCTTTGTTCTCCAACTTTTCTGACTTGGAATGTAGGCATATGCTTTACAGCCGAACACTCTGATGTGTCCTACGTTAGGTTTTGATCCATTCCACATTTCATATGGTGTACTCTCAATAGCTTTTGATGGGAGCCTGTTTTGTAGGCATGTTGCAGTCATTATTGCTTCTCCCCAGTATTTATTAGGTAAGGCAGCGTCCGAAATCATACATCTGGTCATTTCTACAAGAGTGCGATTCTTTCTTTCCGCTACATCGTTTTGCTCAGGAGTGTATGGTACAGTTGTTTGGTGTATAATACCTTGTTTCTTTAGGTATGATTCCATCTCTTTATTCATATATTCCCCTCCATTGTCAGTGTGTATTATTCCAGGTTTCCTTTGAAACTTGTTGCTTGTCATAGCTACAAAATCTTGAAGTTTTTCTAATGTCTCACTTTTGTGCTTCATTAAGTGTTCTTGCAAAGAACACTTATTGTTATCTCACAAATATATTCTTATTCTTATTATAGCCAAATTTGCCACCCTAACTCCTCCCACAGTTTTTACACTACAAAGACAAGTAATATATCAAAACGTGCAGATTGTTCCCGATCGGATTGCTATTACTTTGTGGAACGTTTCGCCGAATCGTTCCCGAAATATTGCAGTTTTTGTGGTGAAATTTTACCATAGGAATGAATGGAGCAACTACAGTGAGAACTGACAAAGCTACAGTGTGGAAGGAAAAATCAGAACATGATTTGTAAACTGCCATCACTCTGTCATTTTCACCTACACATATCTTATATCAAAACGTTCAGCTAACGTTCAGCTAACCCTTCTGTCACTAAAAATGTTCACGGCTAAGCCATAGTCCTGATAGTTTTCACAATATGACCATTTGTTTGCAACTCACCCCTCCCATTGACTTTCATTGAAACTTCACTCACAGCCACCTGAAATGTTAAGGGACATTTTTAAACTGCGACTGTGCCTTCATTTTTAATATTTCAGAGACATACTATACATCAAAATTTAGCTCTGCTTCTTGTGATTGTCACAATATCAAGCTCTTCACAGTAGTATTTATACTTTTAAAACAAGCGTTTGAAGATGGCAATCGCCAGTGAAGTTGGCAAGTTGGAGCAGTGTGTTTAGAACAGCCCCTGTCAGCTTCCTGACTGAGTGAGTTGCTATAGCAACCAACGATGACTCACAGGCAGCTGAGTCACCAAGTTGAAATTCATTTCTCAGTCTAGCAGGCTTGCCATGTGCACTGCTTACATTTCATCAATCACTTGGTTACGGTTGGATGCAAGAACACTTCACACAATTTCTCCAGAAATTGTAGATTTTCTAGTTAGATATGTTATTGTGTACCTGGAATAATCGTCGATGAAAGTCAGTAAATATCTGTTCCAGCCAGGTGTGATGGTTTTCATTGGTCTGCACACATCACTGTGTATCAGTTCCATGGGTTTAATGGTTTTACTCTGACTGGTCTGTGGAAGAGAGGTTCGGGTGGCCTTTGCTTTGATGCAACACGTGCACTTGCTGAGTGTGTGGCAAGGCAATATTTTCATGTCTTCTGATAGACCTCTCTTTGCAAAGTCCTTTATAGCTTCTGGGTTTCGATGCCCCAAACTTCTATGCCACAGGTGGATGCACTTGTCATGTGGGTTATGAGTTGCCGCATTAGCCTTCTTACTTTCAGTGACGAGTTTGTACAGATGTTCATTTAATCTTCCTCTTACTAGAATTTGCTTTCCATTTTGAATTGTGCATTCATTACCTCTGAACTGGACAGTGAGTCCATTGCTTGCAAGGGTTTTAACTGATAGGAGGCTTCCTTCTAGGCTTGGAACATATAGAACATTCTTTACAAGGATGCTCTGCTTGCCCCCTGATGGCGTTTTGCAGTTCAGAAATCCCTGACCTTTACCTTCTGCTGTAATACTTTTCCCATTTGCTAGGAAGACTTTATCTTTTACACTAAAATCAATTTCTGTGAAGAATGTCTCATCGCTTGTCATGTGACTTGTTGCCCCTGAATCAATGTACCATCCATGTGAGGTACTATTCTGAGTCACTTTAAAAGTACCACTCCATGATGCACTTTCATTTTCTTTCATGACTGCTTTAGCTCTTTCTCTTGTGGGTAGCTCCTGCTTTCGCTGCTCAGCTTTCCAGATTGAACAGTTCTTTTTCAGGTGACCGGCCTTTTTGCAGCGAATACATACCCTAGTTTCTTTGCTTTGTCTTCTGCCTTCATGCACCTTCAGAGCTGCCTCTGGTCTCTCGTTCTCTTCACTATGCAAATTTTCCTTTCTTCTGCTGTATTCATCAATTAATTTCCCCTTAACATATTCTAGCGTCAGTTCAGTTTCCGGTCTAGTTTCTAGAGCATTTATAAGAGCACTGTATGATTCTGGAAGGCTGCATAGCATTAGTGCTACTACATGATTGTCTTTCATTTCTTCACCTATTGCACCCAGCTGGTCCACAATTTCTAGCATAGCATTTGCATGTTCACCCATTTCCTGCCCTTTTTCCAACCTCATCTTATACAGTTTGCGTAGCAGATATAGTTTACTGTTTAGGTTTGCACATTCATGCAGTGTTTGTAATGCAGTCCACATACCTTTAGCTGTGTTTTCTTTCATTATATGAATGAGTTGATTGTCCTCCACTAACAGGCTTATGACTGCTTTTGCTTGCCTGTTTTTTCTGTCCCATTCTTCCGGGTTGTCATTGGGTCTGTGTGTATCTAGTACCGGCCACAAGTCATCTTTGGATAACAGCATTTCAAGCTTAAACTTCCATAGCTGGTAGTTGGTATTGTTGAGCTTTGCTATTGTAAACTTCATATCTGAAGCACTTGCCATCTTTCAGTGAATTGGATACAGCTCTTTTTTCCTCACACAGGATTTGGTAGGATTGGAAATGCAGCACATACTTGCTTGTAGTTTTCCTTTTTTCAGTGTCTGGAGCTGGGCCCATAACCTGTTGGTTATGTGTTAGAGAAGACACTAGTAGCTTGTGATGAGGCAGAACTTGGTTTACTTGTGTGGCTTAAGTTGCAAAGATTTCAGCAAACTGTAACAGCAGACATCTTGGTTATAAAGAGAGAGAGAGAGAGAGAGAGAGAGGAAAGAACCAACAAGTTTTACAGATATGCACAACTGGTAACCTTAGTGTACAGTGCCATCTACTGGTCAAGTGATATTAACACACAATACTGTATATAGTACATGCTGTTGCATCCCCAACAGTTACTGACTGTGTGCGTTCACACGAGTCTGCACACACTATTTAGCAAGTGAACAAACATGCACACTTCATGAGTACATTGGGCAGGCAATGAATCTCAGTTCCTCTCTTTGGGCTAATTCACACAGGTGCTAAACTGCCTCACCAACAGACCCAAGTTTGACAGGTATGAAGGAGAAAGTGCAAAGGCCCGGACACACAGGCTGTCTGTGTGAATGAGCCCTTACAATTTTTTATCTTTGAACAACTGCATTAGTGATGTAATTACTGTTTAAACAAGTGATTTATTTCTATTAACAGCTAGAAAGAAATACAAAAAGAAGAGGAGCAACGCTAAAGTCCAGGCAGAAAGTATTTAATGGGTAAGCAAAGTTAAAGTGGGTCTGTTGTCAAAATAAGATGCCATTTTTGCACTGCAAGCATGATTTCAACATTTTACTGTGATGAGAGAACCCAGTAAAAACAAAAAAACTTCAAGTAAAGTGCTGAATTGAGAGAAAACAAATTCCAGGCAAACAAAAATTAAGCAAATTAAGGCTTACATAATCATGAGAATCAATATTCTAATCCTAAATCAGACCTCACTCCAAAACAACGTGATTATTAAGTGTTCCTGCATGGCAGACCACTTCCTGTTATCTCACATATATATTCTTATTATTATAGCCAAATTTACCCCCCTAACTCCTCCCACAGTTTTTACACTACATAGACAGTAATATACCGAAACGTGCGGATTGTTCCCGATTGGTGTGCTATTACTTTGTGGAACGTTTCGCCAAATAGTTCACGAAATAGCGGCGTTTTTGTGAAATTTGTCCCATGGGAATGAATGGCAGAATGTTCAAAACTAGAGTGGGTAGAGTGGGACTGCCCAGTCCAACCTTTTCACAGTTACTCCAGCCACTCCAACCACACAACAGTTACTCAAGCCACTCCATCCAGTTACTCCGCCCACTCCAGTTGTACACCCCAAGGAATTTAAAAAGAGGCATGGTGAGTATTTTGCTGATCTCATTTTTTCTCACAAGGTTTTCAATTATAAAAAAAGAAAAGAAAAAATATGTTTGTTTTTTTCTTAATTTTCCAAAAACTTGTGGCAACAAACGAGATCTGAAAAATCCTTCGCTCCCGCGATGTGTCCCCTGCAGTGTCCCCAGCAATGTCCTCTGGCGGATGCCGGCATCTGTCTTCTGGGTTCCGTCCCCTGCGACGTCGGGATGTACGGGGGACGGAACTGGCGGGAAATTTGAAAATGACAAAAAGTGACATTCACTAAAATCACATAGTATAACATTCCTGTATCAAACCATTTCACATACATTTTGTCCCGAGTGCTTTGTCCGGCGCCCTGCCTGCATTTTTACTGTTCTTTCTGCCTGGAAACTGAGAAATGTCCATGGCGTCCAAAAAGCGTCCCTTTAGGTCAAAAGCGGTTTTAGACCGGCTAGAGAACAGCGATAGTAAATTAGAACCACTTGCAGAATTGAGTGATAATGATTCGTGGGGGAAATTCCTCATCAGACACTGAAAACGATTTTGCGACTTTGCTCAGCGATGTGCGAACTTGGCGCTCTATTTCAAATTTCAGTGTTTTTGGTTTGATTATATTATTGAATTAAATGTATTATTTTATTATTATTTTTTATGATTATTTATTGAATTATAATTTATGATTTCGTGTTTCAAGTTTTATACTCCCCGGGATGTTTACTAGACTCTTGTTCGGACAGATTTCAGTGAGTTATTCCTAAAAATTACAGGCCTAAAATAAAAAAAATACATATTTCCAAGCAAAAAAAATGTACCACTTTGAGCACAGAAATACTGACATAATCAGACCGCTAGGGAGGTTAAAAACCTGAAGGTGCTTACTGTATTTTGGGGTCCTGTACTTGGCTAGACTGCCAAAACATCTCTCACATGTGGTACCCCCATACTCGGGAGAAGTAGCAGAATGTATTTTGGAGAGTAATTCTACATATACCTATGGCATGTGTGAGCAATAAATTATAATAATTATTAAAGTGACAATTTGTTTTTGTTTTTTTAAAAAAAATTTTGTGTCATTTTTTGCAAAAACTTGTAAAAAAATTAATTCTTCTATTAATTCAACATGCCTCTCGGCAAATAGTTTGGGGTGTCTACTTTCCAAAAAGGGGTTGTTTTGGGGGGTGGGGGCATTTTATGCCCAGCATTAGAAGTTTATGCCACACATCACTCACTCTTCTAACCACCTGAAGATCAAGCCTTTTCTGACACTTTGGCCCTGATTTACTAAGACGTGAGTCTACTAGCAGACTCTGAACATTCAGGTAGATTCAATTAAATCAATCAAGACCTGTCAGTCTTCTGAGCGGCGTCTAGCAATCTCATTAACCAACGTCTACTTTGCTATTAGTAAATGTGGAATCGCGTCTGGCACATTTTTAGGTGCAATACTGGATATGTTCGCTAGATGGCGCACAAGCGCGGGCTTTATTAACATTGGCGTTTTTGTATTAGCGAAAGAGAATCTTTAGAATGTAATAAATAGTACACCTATATTAGAATTGTTTGTTTTTTTTTTTTTGCTGTTTCTCCTAAATGATTAGGAAACTAATGCATTTACTAATGAATGTCATACAATCTATTTTCAAATGTTAAACATTTTCACACTTATATCTCAAATAATTTGGATAGTTCTAAGTTCCCAATATAATTATATATCTTCATTCTCTTTAATCACATAACTATTCTATGTTAAAGACAAGTGCAGCGCTATAAATGCATGTGATCAATAATGAACGCATGTAAAAACCAAAAAGTGCAAAGAATTGCAACAATGATGTAAAATGGTAAATGGTGCTAAAATAAGTTCATATAATCATTCCTGAATAATGGAATGTCCTTGGTGTGAGAGTACCAACTCAGAGAGTGCCCATGAATGGCACGTGTGGTCTCTCCGTGACGGACAGTAGTGCATGAACTCGTGAAAGGTAAACCACCCTTGGGACTGGTCTACACTCACCAGAACAAAAGTATTAATGCGCATGGGCTATACACATCACACATCTGGGGGTGCAGCGGTATGCTGGCAGCTATGGGTTAGTCATCCAGCTCCATCCATCCATTCATCCATCAGGGTGGGTGCCCAAATGGTCCTGGGGAGAAATTAGCTCAGCCACAGGAGCCAGAAAGGTGCTTAATAGTGTAGTACACTGTCACAAGGGTGGATGACCTTTCACGAGTTCATGCACTGCTGTTCGTGGTTATAGTTATCTTGTGTAATACCATTTTAGTAGTCTATATAATTTGACCAGCGCTCGCTTTATCATTTTTAAACAATGTAACTATTCTACATTGTATCTCAAACTGTATCTCCCACAGTGGTTTAGTGGTTAGAGCTCAGAACTTACAGCAGATGGGTCATGGGTTTGAATCTCAGTTTGCATGCTTTCCCTGTATGGATGTGTTTCTGCCAACACTTAAAAGACATGCTGTTAGGTTCATTGGACCTAGTTACATGGCTGAGTTTCTGCCCTTAGATTATAAGCTCCTTGACATTTATGAACGTTAAAAAAATGGAGATCAATTTTCTGGGGTGTCAGTGCCAGGAATATTGATCTATCAATTATGATTTTGCCTAATGACTAGAAAGTGGATGAATGTTACCTGCGTCCTGTTCTTCTGCCAATTAGGAAATGTGCAAGTTTCATGCTGTGTATATTTCATTGTAACTTTTTGCTCTTCTTTTAAATCTGTCTCCTTATACAACTTGACCCCCTCCCCCACCCCATCATCACCTGTCCCATATGCAAATCTATGGATCACCTCCCCACTCTTTTTAACTATTTACTGATCAAGTGAATGTGTCTCATTTTCTATTAGCTACAGCTCAGATCTCACATTATTATACGATTGCTGATTGTATATCACCACTAGTCTGATTGAATTCACAATCCCTGGTCAGTCCCGTTCCCTGACCTCTAATAACCTTTAGGGCCAGTTCACACTACATGTGTTTCAGTTGCTTTTTCGGCATCACAAACGCACAGAAAGAAGGTTATATGGTTGTCAATGTCATAGTTCACATCAGCGCTTGCATTTTCAGTGCATTGCAGGTGCTGTAAACAAAGTTGACCACGCTGCATTGTTTCTGCACAGAACTGTACTGGAACACATTGAAATGTCCTTGAATGTACTAAAACGCACACGTCCCTAATTAAATTGAATAAAAAGAAAGTAGAAAAAACTAACTGGAAGGGATACAAAAATGCAATGCAACATGTCCAAAACGCATCCAAAATGTACTGGAACACACTAAACATGCATGCCAAAAGGGCATGCAAAAACGCATCAGGAACACATCTAGACTGTTTCTATAGTGTGAACTGGCCCTTAGGACTTGTTCACACAATTGGTGGTGCAGAAACGCATGCAAGAACACACATTTTCCAGCACAGCAAAGAAATGCAATGCCCTTTGCAGATGTGCACGGTTAGGTGCAACACACTTTTAAAATAATATGCCTGCAGTATTTTTGCATGTTCCCACACATTAGGCAGCCCATTGAAATTAACGAGCTGAGGAAAAAAAAAAAGAGTAAAAAATGCCCCATTCACACAGGTCCTCTGGCCTGTACAGCATGAATGAGTGGGTTGTTTATGTGGCTAGAGCCACCTGTTACACTATGGGGACACAGCAGCTGTATGAACACAGGTTTTAATCTGACAGGTGTGAAGGTGTGGGGAAGTTGCCCTGAATGCTCACTGTCTGTGTTCAGGGCTGTACACCTGCACTCTAATGCTTGTCAAATTATGAACTGCAGCAATTCCATAGTGTAACATAGGTTGCCTGCAAACGGCGATAGCCACAAAAACCAACCACTGATTCCCACTCTACAGGCCACAGCACCCATGAGCCCCAAAACCTCAATTACACCTCAATTACACACACAGCTTTATTTATGAACTCAGTACAGTTTTATCATTTAGATTTCACAGGAATATGGTTGGGATTATGTCCATTAATAATGTTTTTAGTGTATTTTTACCATAAATATAATTTGGATATTTTCTCTGGTGGTGGGTGGCTGTCAGGTATGCTGTACGGGGCCCCATGATATCTAACAGTGGTGTATGCTTGTGTCTGTGCCACCTGTATGGTTAGGAAGAACCTTGAACCTCTGCTATGTACCTCAATGGATCTAGGAATTGGACATGTTTTCAACTGAAAATACAACAATTATTAGTAATGTTTCCCCAGCAAATCAGGATCAGCTCCTCGGTGGAGAACAGCGATCTCGCCATGTCCAGATGTGGTCTGGAATTCCACAAAAACAATTCACAAAACTAAAAAATAGACTTGCAAATTACCACCAAACTCTCCTAAATATACTCCTATCCACTCACACTCCCCACTTCCGGGTGTGTGCAAACGTCCTTCCGCAAATGTCATGACGTATTTCCAGTATGACAGCTGCTCTAGCGCCTCCTCCAACAGCCGTCTTGGTGTTTATTTGTGCACCATAGCAATTTTACATGCGGCTCCATTGTGTATATGACATTCGCAAATATATGTTTGCAGTTCTATTGTAAATTTGGCATTGGTGAATGTATGCTTGCAGCTCTACTGTGTATATGACATTGGTGAATGTATGCTTGCAGCTATACTGTGTATATGACATTGGGGAATGTATGCTTGCAGCTATACTGTGTATATGACATTGGTGAATGTATGCTTGCAGCTATACTGTGTATATATGACATTGGTAAATATATATTTGCCAGTAAAGACCCAAAGTCAACATAAATTGGGGGCCCAATTTATTACTGTTAAGAGCATTGTAGAAAAAGAATAGCTAGCTGCACATTGAACACGACCTATTCATTGGTACAGAACATGGTCTTGTGGTGCAATAGAGGGCTTTTGGTTTGATATTTTGGACATACTTGCACATGTGCGCTCTAACAAGGAAGATTTGGGCATATTATATAGCTAGCAAAAATAAGTGTTAGGGCTGCTAGTACATTTCAGATACTTATATAGCGCTGTCAATTTACGCAGCGCTTTACATATAGATGTGGTAAATTCACATCAGTCCCCAACCCTCAAGGGGTGTAAAAGAGCCCTAACTTACATTCATACATATACTATGGCCAATTTTGACAGGATCCAATTAACCTACCAGCATTTCTTTAGAGTGTGGGAGGAAACCGGAGTACCCAGAGGAAACAGGCACAGGGAGAACATGCAAACTCCAGGCAGGAGGTGCTGTGGCTGGGATTTGAACCAATGACCCTAGTACTGCCAGGTGGAAGTGCTAACCATTTAGCCACTGTGCAACATACAACTAGAACATGAAATAATCCCCCCAAAAAATACATAGTACAAATGTTTATTGATCAAATACACATTCCACATTTATTTGGACAGCAACAAAAAGCTACATTCAATATCTTGGTGTGGAAAAAAAAAAAGCAGGATTGATGTTGTTAAAATAGAACGGTCCTGCTCATAAGAGCTTACAATCTAAAAGATTATACTTATAATGAACTGTGCTTTCACAGGTTACAGCAGGAAACAAACGGTTAATATTAATCACTTGGGCTTATTCACAGCAGCTGCAGATCGAAATATCAATATAAAAAACATACATGCCAAAATATAAACACCTCCCCCCTCCCAAAATCCACCACACATACATTTCTCACCATGTTTGTCTGAAAACTGCATTTCATTCTAAATAAAGCAAACTTGGAAGAGCAGAGCAATGGACATGTGTTAGGATTACAACGCAAAGATAATAAACACAATCATTGTACAATAACACACAAACACCTTAGAAGGAAGAACATGCAAAACATTTACAGCCCACATCAAAACACAGCGTGAGTGTGGCCTGGGGCAATTCACCACAATTTCTCTTCCTCCCCAAACCACCACAGACAAGGACTTGCAGAAATAATGTGCCTGTACCAGGCAAAAAATCAGCTGCTACTGCATCTCTATATATAAGGTAGGCCACACCCACCACTGTCATTCATTTGGTCAGAGAAAGTGTTTGCACCTGATGAATCCTCTTCCCACCTGCGTTAACCCTTGGTATACAGGCCCCACAAATCAGAGTCAGAAAGAAAGCCACAGTGACGTGTACCTGTGCAGCATACAACAGAACATTGAACAAGGATGTGAAAGGGAACCCTATTGGCAATATTTCTTGGCCCTATGGGCACAATTCACTCCAGATTATTGCATGAGTTAAGGCAGTCACATGACCACATCTCGCATGCAATACTGAAAATGTCAATTCACTTTTGCTAGTATGCAGCATTTCCCATAAATCGGAAAAACACTCAGGAAATCAAACATAAAAAGGCCTTACACCACGGTCACATCAAAGCCGATTTAGAAATTGTGCGACGTACAGTGAAGATGCTGATTTCCTTACGATTTGCAAGACATATGACACAGATATCTATGCAAATCATCACAAAAGTAGTACATGTACTACTTTAGAAATCAGTGTCGGAAACGCACCCATGTGACTGCTCTAATAGCAGACAATAGGGTGTGACTTGGCATACGATTTGCAAGTCGCATGCCATGCAAATCACATGCCCAGTCGCATCCAGGGTGCACAATTTCAGGTGCGATTTGGGAATTGAAATTGTACCTGATATCCGATCTAATGAATGTGGATGTGAGTGTCTTAACGTAAGCGATTTGCTGCAGCACAATTTCAAAAGTAGTTCTCGTCTATCTTTTTCAGCATTTTGCAGCGATTTCACATATAGACTACAATAGAAATTGCAATGCAAAACACAATTGAAAACGCAATAGCTCATTGGTAAATCTACAGAAAACACGGTGAAATTGCCAACAAAAAGCACAATTTTAAATCACATCTAGTGTGAACCAAGCAGGCAATTCAACAAAGGAAATAAATCTTTGAAGGCATGTGGTATCTGCATGCTCAGATAAGGGTCTGTTATGGATTTCCCAAAAGGAGGTGGAGTGCAAACCAGCATTATCCAATCAATCATTAGTCCAGGCCCTTATCTCATCCCATGGTTTGATATTCACATAAGGTGCTACTTTAAAGGTGTTTGAACAGACAAGGCCTCATTCTAATTCACATTCTAGGGATCATTTAAACAGAAAGCAAAGATGCTGCCACTAGCACATGTATGTTAGGGTAGTCACACAGAGATCATGCAAATTCATTGCTGTGGTTGGGATTCAAACCAACAACCCTAGCATTGTGAGACAGTAGTGCTAACCACTAATCCACGCAGCTGTTGAACACTAAACCTGCCTGTATTTCAGTGGTGTGAATCAATCCTAGGTCCCTGGGCAAGGTCAGTGTAACTAGCCAGATATCTCAAATGAGACACAAATGTTGTGCTATGTTGCCAATTCAGATGTATGTTGGTTCTATGTATCCCAATACAAAGGATTTCAATACTAATACAGGCGTACCTCGGTTATCGTAATTTTTGGTTTACGAATGAAAATCCATTGAAAATAATGCCTCGGTTTACACAATTGTTAATAATTTTTTTCACAATACAAAGTGTATGTCGGCACCGATTTTCAAATGCAAATGCCAGCCTTTTTTTTTTTCTTCACTATAGTTCACAAGCTTAGAAGTCACTTTCCCCGAAGTTACAGAAAACTTTGTATCTTTTAATAAACTCAAAGTAAACATTGTTTCCTTTAGGGATATAAATTCCAAGAAAACTTTCTCTTTTAGCTGGAGAAGTGACAGGTGAATTTCTGAGCTATAGTGAAGAAAAAAAAGGGAGAATTACATTTAAAAACCAGCACCATAATAAATAAAAAACGGCATGGGGTCCCCCCTCCCATCCACACCAAGTCCTTCGGGTCTGGTATGGATATTAAGGGGGAACTCCACGCCAAAATTAAATAAAAAACAGCTTGGGGATCCCCCAAAAATCCATACCAGACCCTTATCCGAGCATGCAGCCCGGCAGGTCAGGAAAGGGGGGGACGAGCGAGCGCCCCCCCTCCTGAACCATACCAGGCCATATGCCCTCAACATGGGGGGGTGCTTTGGGGCAGGGGGGCTCCCCCCCCAAAGCCCCTTGTCCCCATGTTAATGGGGACAAGGGCCTCTTCTGTTAGTGGGATAATTGGTCAGCCATTTTTGGGGATTTTGCCACTTTTTTTAATTGGTAAATTTGGATAAAAATTGGCCGATTTTGCAGATCGGACGATTTTAGCTGCAATGATTGACAAATTGGCTGATCTTTTAACAGATAAAAAATCTGCACATGAGCCATGACCTGCAAGAAAAAGAAGAAAAAGAAAATGAAAAAGAAGAATAAAAAAAAGAATAAGAAAGAGAAGAAAAAGAAAAATGCAGGCCATAGATGAAGCGAAAACTGACCGTTTAAAAAAAAAAAAAAAACGAAAAATCGGTTGTTCAATGGGCCGACGTTACCACCAATGGTAAAAAATTGTCTGATTTTCGCCGCGTCTACGGCTGGCAAATATAATAGCGAAGTAATTACTTCTGTCCCTGCAGAGAGCTGCGCTATTATATTTGACATTAAAAAGTATAAAATGTTGCAACATTGTATCTATATGTATCCGAATAAAAACATCTATATCCGAAATGGATACAAATAGATACAATGCTGCAGTCTCTATACTTTTTAATGTCAAATATAATAGCGGAGCTCCCTGCAGGGACAGAAGGAATGTTTCAGTTGTCATCGGGGTTTCCCACTGATTTTAAATTATTTCCGTTAATTAAATAAATAATAAAATAACAGCGTGGGTCCCCCCTCCCATCCATACCAAGCCCTTCAGGTCTGGTATGGATATTAAGGGGGAACTCCACGCTGAAATTAAAAAAAAAAAAACAGCGTGGGTCCCCCTCAATATCCATACCAGACCCTTATCCGAGCATGCAGCCCGGCAGGTCAGGAAAGGGGGGGGGGCGAACGAGCGGCCCCCCTCCTGAACCATACCAGGCCCCATGCTCTCAACATGGGGGGGTGCTTTGGGGCAGGGGGGGCTCCCCCCCAAAGCACCTTGTCCCCATGTCGATGGGGACAAGGGCCTCTTCCCCACAATCCTGGCCGGTTGTTGTGGGGGTCTGCGGGCGGGGGGCTTATCAGAATCTGGAAGCCCCCTTTAACAAGGGGGCCCCCAGATCCCGGCCCCCCCCCCCTACGTGAACGAGTCTGCGGTACATGGTCCCGCAGACTTATTCACAAAAAAACTAAGTGTGGTGTAAAAAAAACACAGTACAGGGTCTTTGACGAGTCCTTTATTAAAACAATGTCCCTCGAAGTAGATCCAACGTCAATCACGGCGGCGGCGGCAGGGACCCGAAAAAAGCGGGGGGCTTATCAGAATCTGGAATCTGGTTTTAATAAAGGACTTGTCAAAGACCCTGTGCTGTGTTTTTTTTACACCACACTTTGTTTTTTTGTGAATGAGTCGCAGGACCATATACCGCAGACTCATTCAGGTAGGGGGGGGCCGGGATCTGGGGGCCCCCTTGTTAAAGGGGGCTTCCAGATTCTGATAAGCCCCCCGCTCGCAGACCCCCACAACCACCGGCCAGGGTTGTGGGGAAGAGGCTCTTGTCCTCTTCAACATGGGGACAAGGTGTTTTGGGGGGGGAGCCCCCCTGCCCCAAAGCACACCCCCCATGTTGAGGGCATGTGGCCTGGTATGGTTCAGAAGGGGGGGGCGCTCGCTCGTCCCCCCCCCCCTTTCCTGACCTATCGGGCTGCATGCTCGGATAATGGTCTGGTATGGATATTGAGGGGGTCCCCACGCTGTTTTTTTTTTTTAATTTCGTCGTGGAGTTCCCCCTTAATATCCATACCAGACCTGAATGGCTTGGTATGGATGAGAGGGGGGACCCACGCTGTTTTTTTTTTGTTTTTTTTTTTTTTTTTTTTTTTATTGCGGACCTTTATTTTTACATTCAGCTGTCAAAATAAATATTATCTAGACCTTCGAAATAAGTAAAATCATTACAGAAATAATTATAAAGGATAAGAAACAAAAATAGAATCACTAGAACTAAGGAAATCAAATTAGAATACATAAAGATATGCCGAGTGCTGTTTGTTAAACACTGTAGACGCGACCGAGTGCCGGCTGTCAGAAGAATCCACACACAGGAGACGCCACCGAGTGCCGGCTGTCAGAGGAATCCACACACAGGAGACGCGACCGAGTGCCGGCTGTCAGAGGAATCCACACACAGGAGACGCCACCGAGTGCCGGCTGTCAGAGGACTCCACACACAGGAGATGCGACCAAGTGCCGGCTGTCAGAGGAATCCACACACAGGAGACGCGACCGAGTGCCGGCTGTCAGAGGAATCCACACACAGGAGACGGGACCGAGTGCCGGCTGTCAGAGGACTCCACACACAGGAGATGCGACCGAGTGCCGGCTGTCAGAGGAATCCACACACAAGAGACGCGACCGAGTATCGGCTGTCAGAGGAATCCACACTGAGATTTACTATTGAGCAGTGGCTAAAAAGCAAGCACCCACAGAGGACATCTAAAATGTGTTCTGCACATGCGCATTTATATCGGCCAAAGACACTGCACGGGCCTCTAGTTTTTTACTGTGTCGATTTGCTTTAAAAAAACTATTTTTAACACATTCTTAATTTTTTTTGAAATGGCAGATATTGTTTAAAATGAAGTCCTGATATTTGGCAAAGCAAATTTCAATGTGAACGTCTCTGCAGTGATTTTTCATGGTGTTAGATGTGCTTCTTAGCAAGTCTGCTTTGTGAGTCTGATTCCTGGTCTGTGTCTCGTTAGTAAATTTGATTGGGCGTCTATTTATGGACGCTGCTCAATAGTAAATCTCGTTGTGGGGTAAAAGTAGACGGTCGCTCATATAAAGTAGACGTTCGCCCACGAATATGCGCCCAGGCACAATAGTAAATCAGGGCCTTTTTGTTCACATAAAAAAAAATCTGTATTTTTTGCTAGGAAATTAATTGAAACCCCAAAACATTATATTTTTTATATTATATCCTGCGAAACTGAAGTGCTGAAATACTTGTAGCTGCCGATTTCTTAGATTATAGAGATGATTGGCACCTTTCCAGTCTCCAATCAGTTCTATGGTCAGCTAGCAGAAACACCGGCTGCATTCTCAGGTTGCCCCGATGGCACGGGACTGCCCGAGAGGGCCGTGGAAGGCAGCGGGGGAGGGGGCATCATCTCTTGCTGCTTGTAAAAGCAATCTTGCAGCTAATTAGCCACTAGGATTGCTTTTACATGAAAACCGATCGCTGGCTGAAAAAAACTATACCAGGATGATGCCTGCAGCTGTAGGCATCATCCTGATATAACCATTCAAAGTTCAGTGATGTACCAGTACGTCGCTGGTCCTTGGGTATATATGCTATGTTCTTTTTTTTTTTGTATGCAGCTTGTGGACTGAATGAAAAAAAAAAAGGATGACACCAAGTCCCAAACTATCTTGTCACTGCTCCCCATGTAATCTGGGCATCCGGGGGACTCCATGTGACTATCTTTTCCCTCGCAAATCTGAAACTTATAAGTATAGCCTGTTGTCCTCTCACAGGTCTTCTACATCTTGACCCCATATCTGGCACGCTTGCTGGGGAGAAATTGTTTGAATGCAAGGCGGCCAGAAAAATTAATAATGCAGGCAAATAGACTGTGCACTCTGCAAGTGCAGTTACTCCAGTGCTTAGTAAATTAGATAAAGCTTCACTTTGCAAAGAATATCCAATCACATGCAAGGAAAATAAAAAAAAAACAGCATTTTTGCTTGCACATGATTGGATGATGGAAATTGTTCTGTCTCTCCAATCTAAGCATTGATAGTGTGATCTCTGTAACTTACAGTTGTGATGAGATAGCGATAACTTCAAGCTCAGTTGGATACCACAGCCAGTGACTGAATCGATAACACATCTTGTAGATCTTGTGAAGTTTATTCCATAAACTGAGAGAATCTTACAACAATGAACATTCGATAGGTCAAAAGATCATAATGTTTCCTGCTCCATGACATGAGGCAAGAGCTGCAATGAATTTCTGGGAAAGGGGGAGGGCTATCTATACAGCATTAACTAAACCAAAGGAAAGGGAGGAGTAAAAACAAAACACAGAAAACACCCAAAGGCATATGACAGTCAATATGACAATCATGTGAAACATGACACTCTCCGTTGAAATCTATGATTTCTATTATAAAGTTTATTATAATAGAAATCTATGATTTCTGAAATATGAAGTCCAATATAATGAAGATTCTTTCCATGAACATCTGCAAAACAAGAGGGAAGGAAAGAACAAAGGAAAACAATGCAAACATTTAGCATAATACTAGCAGATGTTGGTCTTGAAAGTCCATCTGAGACTTGGAAATCCATATTCAGATGGGAAGTAAGCAACATGCACGATTCCTTCTTACCTCCCTTTAAATCAGGTTGATGACTTGTCTTCCTCTTTGGGCAAAAGAAGTACTAGTTCCTTTATAGGCCTGAAGTAAAGGTGTGCAGAACCTTCTTTCATGGTGGATATAGCCAAGATGTGTCCCAAAATGCAGAAGTAGGTACTTCACGACTGCCGCAGTCAGCAGGGTTGAGGCTTGTGGGAACATAGTGCCATTGTTCAGGCATAGAGAAGACATGAATCTCTCTTCTGGTGGCATTCTTTAAGGATGCTTGGGTGTAAGAGCGTGGTATCTGGAGTTGTTCTAATGCTTTTAGAGACTGTTTCCAGGATTCCTACCTTTTTTGTTTCTCCTTGGGTAAGGGGGTATCCCAGTCTGAGCTTTCAGAAGTAAGTTGTCTCAGCAGTATCTTACCCTGAATGGTGAGAGGTGTAATGAAACCTAATGGATCATAAATGCTGTTTACTGCAGACAATACTCCTCGCTTTGTGAAAGGCTTGTCACAGGCTGATGCTTGAAATGTGAATGTGTCTTGTTTAACATTCCAAAGCAATCCAAGGCTCCATTGTATAACAGAAAGGTCAGATCCTAGTTGGAATTTCTTCACACTGCCAGCATGGTCATCAGAAGGAAAGCCTATCATGACCTTGTCGCTGTTAGCGATGATTTTGTGAAGTCTGAGGTTTTCAGTGGCAAGCATGTTCTGGGTTATAGTAAGAAGCTCAATAGCTTCTTCATTGGGCAGAGATTTGAGACCGTCATCTACATAGAAATTCCTTTTGACGAACTGTCTTGCATCAGATCCGAATACTTTCTCACCCTCTTGAGCTGTTTTCCTCAGTCCATGAATTGCTACTGCAGGAGAAGGACTGTTACCCAAAACATGTACCTTCATTTGGTAGTCTATGATTTCATCATTGACATCATTATTGTGGTACCATTGGAACCTGAGGAAGTTTCTGTAGTCTTCACGGATGATGAAACAATGGAACATCTGCTAAATGTCAGCCATAACAGCAATTGGCTCTTGTCTTAAGCGAAGTAAAACTCCTATGAGATTGTTGTTCAGATTAGCACTTGAGTCAAAGACCACCCTAATCTGATCAGGCTTGCGAGGATGGTAGACACCAAAGCATGGTAGGTACCAACATTCTTCTCCTTCCGTAAGAGAAGGTGCAGGCTCAGCCTGATTTCTCTCAAACACCTTCTTCATGAAGTTCACAAAGTTCTTTTTCATCTCAGGCTTCTGGTTCAAACTGCGATTTAAAGAAACAAACCGTGATTCTGTGTGTACCCTATTGTTTGGTAGTCTCTTTCTTGGGGTACAAAATGGTAGAGGTGCTAGCCAACTGTTGGAATCATCTTGGTAGAATTCTTTACTCATGGTTTTCAAGAATTCTTTGTCTTCTATGGTAGCTGCCAACTCATTGTCTTTAGTGGTTACCTCGAACACTTTGTTGCCGATGTTGTCATCCCAGAGATTAAGAGCTTTCTTATTGTCTTGTATGATGTGCTGTTGTGCACCTTTTTCAAACAGTCTTTCTTTTACAATATATTTATGTGGTCATTGTGCAGAACAAGTTCGTCCATTTGACAGGAAATGTGTTTTAAAGGAAGCGACTGATTAGGACCTCCTGTCCTTGTCTAGGCAGACATTGCCTATGATGACCCATCCTAGATCCAGACGCTGAGCATATGGTGCATTGTGTGGACCGTTGATTTGATGACGAACTTTGTGCACCCTTAGGATGTCTCAACCGAGTAACAGCAGGATATCGGCACTTTCATCGAGGGCTGGTATTTGGTTGGCTATGTGCTTTAAGTGACAATGGTGAAAAGCAGCTTCAGGAGTAGCGATCTCGTCTTTGGTGTTTGAAATCTGGTTGCACTCAGTGATAGTGGGCAAAGATATTTCCACAGTGTCATTCAGAGGAGCAACTACAAGACCACTGGCTCTCCTACCTAAGACTTCTGCAGTGCCGGAACATGTGCTTAGGGTATAAGGCAGAGCATCTCCAGTTATGTTCAACAATTCAAAAAACTGTGTTCTTGCAAGAGATCTGTTACTCTGATCATCCAGAATAGTATACAGTCTTATGGCCTTTTTCAGGTTGACCTTTGGGGTATATACGTACCAAGCATATCTTTGCACAGGATTTGTCGCAGAATCCTTCTCCACAGACCTCTGTACATACAGAGAACACTGGGGTGGTGGGTGCTGCTTGATCTGGGCGCTCCCCGCCTTGTTTTGCCTCAGGAAGACTGTTTGTGAGCATAGTAGAGTTGTGCAAATATTCATGAAGAGCTTGGTCATCACTATCACACTCTATACATTTGATGATTTCTTTATAGTCCTTTGCAAAGTGTTCCGTGGAGGCACAGCATTTGTAGCAAACACCAAATTTCCTCAAAAGTTCCTTATGTTCTTGGAGGGTTTTCGTTCTGAAGCCGATACATTTCTTAAGTGGATGTGGTTTGTTATGTATTGGACACTGGCGATTTGGGTCCTCAATTTCCTTGTTTTGATCAGTCTTTTCAAGAACTGTAGCAGGCGCAGGTAGAAATTAGTCCTTTTCACTAACGCTGGACCTCTATGGTCTCTGTGCGACATACGTGTGTTTGTAGGTCTTGGAGAGAGTATACTGAGAAGGTTACAGTCCCCATATGAGAAACTTGGGTCATTCTTAGTGTCTGCAATTCTTTTTATGAACTCGCAGAAGTAGGAAAAAGGAGGAAAGGCAACTTTATGTTCTTCCTTATACTTTGATCCAAGTGCTGCCCATCTTTCTTGAATTCCGTATGGTAGCTTGAGAACAATAGATTTGATGCCATGAGGTGTCAAGGTAACTGAGACCAGGTAAGCTGATGTCAGCCTTAGCAAGTTGAGGCTCTAATAGAACATCGCTGAGTTCTTGAAACTTTAGCTTGTCGCTAGCAGAAATCCTTGGGAAGCTTTGCAACTTTCTGAATAAAGCATCTTCAATGGCCTCTGGGCTGCCAAAGGTATGTTCAAGTTTGCCCCAAGCAGCATTAAGGCCTGCAGCAGAGTTGTCTATATGAACTACTTTGAGCCTCTTGATGCGTTCAGTGGACTGGGGGCCTAGCCATCTGATGAGCAGATCTAATTCCTCTGTGGCATTGATGTCTAGGTCACTCATTGTGACCTTAAAGGTGAATTTCCAGCCTCTAATTTTCAGGCTTGTCATCAAACTTGGTGAGGCCTGTCTTAACAAACTCTCTACGGAGCATGTATTTAGCAAACTGTGAAATGTCCGTGTTTTCAGATTTTGGGTGCATGATTGCAGGTGGAACAGAGTTGGTTGTGATGGTTTGTGGAATGACTTGGGAACATATGTTGCTGCTAAGGCATTCAATGCTGGAACTGGCTTAAATTCCATTGGCATGTTAGTTTGTAGAGTAGTGCGTTTGCTAGGAGGTACTCTGTTGGTGCCAAAGTAAGGTGGCCGGTCTATTAAATACATACCAGTGTCTGCGGCTAGCTGAGATGCTGCAGTCTGATGTATTGGAGGATATAAAGGCAAATTGTCTTGAGGTACAGAAGGTGCAGAGAAGAGACTTTGAGTACTTTGGCTGCTGTGACAGGAAGTTGACGTTCTAGAGAGGTGTGTGAAGAATCTGAGACATAAGATACAACTGAGTGTCTGGAACTGTTGTTTCTTTCATTTTCACTAGCAGCTTGTTCTAAGACCCATAACCTTGCCATGGCTGTGGCATGCTCACATTGTTTTTCCAAAACTTCAATTTCTGCCTTTTGACATGTGGCTTCAGCTTATTTCTCTGCTTTCTAATGTGCAGCCTGAGCCTCCATTTCTGTTTTCTTATCTGCAGCCTGAGCCTCTATTTCTGCTTTCTTTCTTTTTTTTTTTCTTAATTTAAATATTTATACATTTTTCAAAAATAATAACAAACACTTTCATCATATTCATAATAAATACACATAACTATTTCTTATTTCTTTTCTTTTTTCTCTCTTAAAACTTCTCCCCCTTCCCCCCTCCCCCCACCACCCCCCACTCTGCATTCTTTGCCAGCATCTCATCCAAAGCAAGAAGAATATCCTACCCATCCACCCACTCTATATCGTCCTACATTTCACATTTTCACGTTTACTCCAGATTTTTCCCATTTTTCCCATTTCGCATAGTATATCTCCATCTTATCTTCTTGCATGTAATAAAGCTTCTCCATCTTACTAATCCAGTTCACTCTTTCTATCCAATCCTCCTCTTTCGGTACTTCTGTTTTCCTCCAATACTTAGGGATTAGACTTTTTGCAGCATTCAAATAATACCCTAAACCTAATTTCTTATACTTGCTAACTGATAGCTCTGAACTATGCAGCAAACACATCTCTGGGTCTATCCCAATTTTTATCTCAGTTATGATCTCAATTAAATGTACTATTTTTTTCCAGAATACTTGAATTTTTGGTTATTCCCACCACATGTGATAAACTGTCCCTACTTCTCCACATCCTCGCCAACACCATGGTGATTTTTCTCCACTTATCTTATATTCTAAACTTGGTGTAATGTGCCATCTTATCAAACACTTATAATTTATTTCCACATCCCTCAAACTTACATTTTCATGGACTAATCTATTTATTTTCTGCTGTTTATCGTCATCTAATACCACCCCCAAATCTCTTTCCCATTTCACTATGTGCATTGGTTTTGTGTTTGTGTCTAGTTCTGTGAGAATTCTATATATTTTAGCTGTGCCGTGTTTCCCATCCCCCTGTGAATCCAACAACCTTTCAAACAAATTCCAATCCTTTTTCATTCTCAGAGGCTTTGGGAGATTTCCCCAAAAACTTTTTCATTGGTGATAACGACACTCATCTAATCTATTAAATATCTTTCCCTTTTCCTTTTTCCAAATCCTTAAAGGGCTTTAATTCCCCCTCCCCCATTATATCTCTCAGTTGGATATCTTCCTTATTAAACCATCCACCTGTTATCGCCTCTCTACCTGGGGGAAAGAATTCCATATTTCTTAGTGGCATCAATATAGAATTGAATTCCCACCTCATATATTTGTGTACTTTATCCCATTCCCTTAATACATTTACAGTGTATATACTTCGATCCTCTTTCAATCCTCTATATTGTGTCGGTAACCATATAATTCTATTCAAATTAGTTCCACTCAGTGCGTTTTCAATTTTTACCCAACTTTTCCCCTCTAAATTGAATGTCCAATCAAAAATTCTCCCTAATATTACTGCTTTGTAATATCTCTTGATATCTGGAACTCCCAGACCTCCCTTCCTTTTATCTCTACTTAATATTTCATAAGACACCCTCGGTCTTTTGTTTCTCCATATGTATCTTATCATTCTTTTTATTACCTTGAAAAATGTTTCTGGGAGTTTAATTGGGATCATTTGAAACCTATATAAGATTGTAGGTACAATTATCATTTTTACCAGGTTTATACGTCCTATCCATGACGGGACTCCTCTTTCTAAAGTTTTTAATTCCTCCTTCACTTCATTTAATAATAAAATATAGTTTAGTTTATACAGGTTGTTATACGCCACGGCGAGCCTTACTGCTAAGTATTTTATATCTCTTTCTTTCCAAATGAAGGGGAATTCCTTTTGTATTTTCTCTTTTTCACTTTTTGGGATCTTTATATTTAGTATCTCAGTTTTTGTTGGGTTGATTTTTAAGTTTGATAATTCCCCATATTCCTTCAGCGATTTCATTAAGTTTGGGAGTGTTAACCTGGGATTCCCCACATAAAATAGCAAGTCATCTGCAAAGGCCGCCACTTTATGCTCTATATCTGCCACCCGAATCCCCTTTATATCGATATTCTTCCTTATTGTAGACAATAAGGGCTCCAATGACATGACATACAAGTGGGACAAAGGGCATCCTTGTCTTGTTCCATTGACATCCCAATGGGCTCTGTTTTTTCCCTATTTACTATAACTACTGCGGAGGGCTCCTTATACAATTTTCTAATCCATTCTTTCATTCTAACTCCAATTCCGAGGGCTTCTAAGGTGTCCATCATGAAGCCCCAATCTACTCTATCAAAGGCCTTTTCAGCATCGATCAAAAGAGCTACAGTCGGTACATCCCCTTTTCTACTTTTCTGAATAAGCATCAGGGTTCTCAGCCCATTGTCCCTCCCCTCCCTGGGACAAAACCCACCTGGTCCTCATGTATCCATTCAGGCATAAGCTCTTTCAACCTATTTGCTAGGACTTTTGCATATAACTTGGTATCTGAGTTCAACAATTAAATTGGCCTATAGCTAGAACACTGTGTAGCGTCTTTTCCTTTCTTATGTAACAACACCACATGAGCCTGTATAGATTCTCTCCTCATGTCCATCTCTCCTCCCAAAGCATTCATATACTTCTCCAGCTTGGGAACTAGTAATTCGCTAAATTTTCTATAATACCTCACCGTGTAGCCATCTGGTCCCGGGCTTTTCCCCATCTCTGTGCTTTTAAGTGCTACTTTTATTTCTTCTTGTGTAATTTCTACTTCTAGGGATTTTAATTGATCTTCCTTTAATTTCGGTAGACCCGCATTTTTTAAATATATCCTTCTTTTTTCTCTTTTTTCGGTTTCCATATTATTTACTGAGTCATAGGGATTGATGTTATACAACTTTCTATAATAATCCATAAACGCCTTTGCAATCTCCTTATTTGAGTGGACCAGTTCTCCCTTGAAGCTTTTTATTTTTTCAATATAATTCCTATTTTTCTTTTTCCTTAGGGCTCTCATTAAATGTTTTCCAGGCCTATCTCCCCACCTATATCTCTCACTTAGCACTTTATTATAGACTCTCCATCTCTCCTCCTCCATTAAAGTCTCCAGCTCTTCTTTCTTTTTTAT
The DNA here is from genome assembly GCF_062004578.1 of Staurois parvus. Taxonomy (NCBI): domain Eukaryota; kingdom Metazoa; phylum Chordata; class Amphibia; order Anura; family Ranidae; genus Staurois; species Staurois parvus. The sequence goes on along the minus strand of NW_028318768.1, from coordinate 66,248 downwards.
CATCTGCTGCCTGATTTCTTTTGCTATACTATTTTTATGTGTCTGCTCCAGATCAGATATGTCTTTTAAAAGTCTACTAATTTTTTCTCTCCTTTCTCTTTTCTTTCTTGCCCCAATTGCGATCATTATACCTCTTATATATGCCTTATGAGCCTCCCATACTGTAGCTATCGACAGACACATCCTCTGTCTCATTCTCTCCAAAAAATCTCTCAATTTCTTTCCCAATCTTCTGGACAGTACCCTTATCCTGGAGAAGTTCCTCATTCAACCTCCATCCTACACCACCTGTTTTCTCCCTTCCCCACCCCATCTTTAATACTACAGGGGCGTGATCTGAGATAGTCATTGCTCCTATTTCTACTTCAACCATTGATTCAATAAATCGGTGTTCTATCAATATGTAATCCAACCTCGTATACGTCTCATGTGCACTTGAGAAGAATGTATAGTCTCTATCCTTCATATGCATAATTCTCCATGTGTCTACCAATTGGGACTCATGGATCACCTTCTTTAATATTCTCAGAGACCTACTCCCCTCACGCTGCACAGGAGAGGTTGTATCCTTTTTTGGGTCCATACAAAAATTGAAATCCCCGGCCAATATCAAACGACCCTTTTTAAAGTCCATCAATTCTTTTAGCACCCCTCTTAGATATATCTCCGGTTTCTTATTTGGACAATATATATTTGCTACTGTACACTCCGCCTCCTGCAGTTTACCCTTCAAAAACAGATATCTCCCCTCTGGGTCCACTTTTCTATCCTCCAACTCAAACCTTATATTTTTTTTGAACCGTATTGCCACCCCTTTTCCTCTCCTAATCGGGGAATCTGCATAGTACCATGTACCATGAGCTCCCGAAACGCGCTAGCATATCCGCATCATTAGACACAGCCATATTGTGACTGTTTTTGTGGACCACCTTACTGCTTTTTATCACGTTGGTTTGTGAGTATATAATCCTTTTTTTTATTAATAAATACGTGGATTACCATGGTAATGCATGATGAGAGTGCGCCCTTGTTTGTTTTTTTTTCCACCAGTGGCCAGATTACCCGATCTCAGAAGGGCAGCACCTCTTCGGTTGGCATTTTGACATGTCCTTGGTTTGCATGAAGATTTGAGCGCTGGTTCTGTTTTGTTCATCTTTTCAATACCATGTTGGATAATATCTTGATTTTAACTTAACCCTGGATTCTATCTCAAAATGTGTCTCTTGCAAAAAAAACCACTGAAGATACTCTATGATGAAGTTGTTTAAATAACCTAAATCTCTTCCCAAGACAATTCAACCCCTTTACATTATATGTAACAACTTGTAGTTCTTCCATCCTTCTTATGTCCCTCCTATTCCCCTCCGACTCTCCTTCTCTTTTCCCCTTGGTTTAGCACCCTCCTCAATCCTACAGAGTGTTAACCCTAACAATAATACTACCCCTCCCCCCTCTCCCATCCATCCCTCCTCCTCTTTTCCCTTACTTTTGTACCTCCCTCAATCCTGCAGAGTGTTATCCCTAATACCCCTCCCATCCCCCCAACCGCCCCCTTCCCATTTTTAGGCTACTAATGTACCTATTAATCATTTGTAGGTCAAGATCCCCACCTTTGATTTAATACTTGGGGTCAAACTCCGCCCATGGACAGCTCCTCCTCCCTCCCACCTCCCCAGTACCCTCCAACTTTTAATTAACTCTTTAAAATTTCACATGCCCCCTGAAACAGAACTCCAAGTAACATACTATAAGGAAGAAAAATGGGCAAGGAAGAGAGATAGAGAGAGGAAGGAGGAGGGAGAGGGAGAGAGAAAAAAAAATCCCTCTCCCCTCTCTCCCCCCCCCCCCCCCCCCAATTCCTCCCTCTAACTGACTGCCAGTCCTCTTGTCTTATCACTCCTATTTCTCTCTCCTCCTCCTCCCATCCAGCAATCTCCATTCTTTGCAACTCAAGTTTTTCACAGAAATCTCTCAAATCTTCCGGAAATCTCAAATAAGCTGTAACTCAATCTTTCCATCCAATTAGGCACACTGGGGTCCCCCATCTATAAAACACATTCTTTTTCTTCATCTGCTCTAAAAGGGGTTTCAGGGATCTCCTTCTCCACAGAGTCTCCGGTGTAAGATCTGCAAATATCTGAATATCCATTTCTCCATATCTAATTGATGCTTTTCCTTTGATCTTCTTCCAAATCGCTTCTTTATCTCCATATTTGCTAAATTTAACAATTATGTCCCTTGGTTTTTCCTTCCCAGTGCCTTGTTGGCGTTTTCCTATTCTCATGATATCTTCCAGATTGATCAACTCTGGGGCAGGTCTGTCCATTATGGAGTTTAAGATTTTACCTACTAATTCTTGCAGTATTTCCCCTTTAGCGTTCTCTGGGACTCCTCTTATCCTAAGATTACTCCTCCTGTCCCAATTTTCTTGTACCTCTATCTATATATCAATTTTTTCTGCATTTTCCCCATATTCTTTATTTTCTTTTCTAATTCCGCTATGGTTTGGGCCTGATTTTTAACTTTCTCATCCGTTTTTTCCACTCTCACCAACACCTGCCTCAAATCATTTCGGATAGTTGCCATTTCTTGCTTTATTGTCTTCTCTAGTTCTTTAAACATCTCTGCCATTTCTTTTTTATTTGGTACTTGTAATTCGCTTTCTCTCTCTCATCTACATATTTCCTATTGTTTGCTGACTGCTAACATTTAGACCCAACGATAGTCTAGGGCTGCTTTCCAGACTGATATCCCCTTCACCCCTTCCGTTTATGCCTTGGGATCTTTCTGGAGTCACTTTTCCCTGGGATGTATATTGTTTAATCGTTCCCATTTGGGACCCTTTAGGCCCACTTCCTTTACTACCTTTGTTCTTCATTGCTTCTATGGGCCTTGTTCTCCTCTATACTCTCTTATAGAGATAGATATTTCACACAAAAAAGAGAAAGTCCCAATTTAGCCCAACTGGTGACCACTCTTCCTCCTCTTTTAAGTTGCTTACTCTTCTTCTCTTCCTTTTCCGCCTTTTCTTTTATTTCCAAAGCCCCTGGGACTCCCCCTCATCTCTCCCTCACCCCCTGCTCTTCTTCACAGCACAATGGGACATTTGGTATATAAAAGTTCCATTTTGGTCTCACTCACCCACGTCTTTCGTCCCTTGCTGCAAGGCAGGTGGGGGCTTCAGGAATCCAGTTCCTCTATGCAGTTCTTTTCCTGGGGGGGACTCCACAAGGCTGTTTCTCCTGTTTCCATAGGGGTCTTCCAAAGGAAAGTCAGCATCCAGGTCCTCACCACTATGCACGGTCAGCAAGCAAACCAGGGAGCAAGGTGCAGAAAGCAAAAAAAAGCCGGGAGCAGTACGTCTCCCTCCTCTCTTCTCGGCACGCCGGCCGGCTTCCTCCTCTCCCAGTACTCCCTTGCGGCCAGACACGTGGCCACTCCTCCCGTCTCCAAGCAACCCGGCTCTCTGAACTGCCAGACTTCAGGCGGGCCTGTCTCCCGCTCTCCTTCCTTTGATGCCCAGGGCCTCCGCTCCCTCGCAGACTCCCCCGGCACTCGGGTAGGTCTCGGCACGGCTCTCATTCTATGTTGAGGGGCACTGGGGAGGCAGGTAGAGGAGCTTATCGGAGGGCTCCTACATCGAGCCCTCCACCACCGCCATGCTCAGGCTCCTCCCCACTTGGTCCCAAACAAAAAAAAATCTATTTCTGCTTTCTGGTGTGCGGCTTGAGCCTCCATTTCTGCTTTCTTATGTGTGGCCTGAGCCTCCATTTCTGCGTTCTTATATGCGGCCTGAGCCTCTATTTCTGCTTTCTTTTTGGCGAAAGCTGCCTGAATTGTAGAAGCTTCAGCATCAGCACGGGCTTTTAATAGTTGTTGACTGAGTGTAGAGAACCTTGATTGTAGGGATTTGGAAGATCTTGAGGAGCGTCTAGTAGATGCAGAGCGATAAGATCTGGATTCATGGAGCTGTATTATTCTCACTTCTGCCTTTGTCTTTGTTCGCACCACTAAATTGTCTCTTTCAAGATTGAGCTCCTCAAAACTCATTAATTCTTCCAATGACCTTTGAGTGTTGTACCACTTTAAGAGAGCAATATATTTAACACACAGTCTTTGATAATTCTCATAAGTAACATGCAATTGCTGGATAGTGCCCTCTAGTTGTATTGGCTCATGAGATTGTTGGGAGAGCAGACATGCATTTAACAGTATTAGACCATAAGTCATTAATATTAGACAGCAATTCTTCCTTGTCAGCATTAAGATTCTCTTGCACCTTCCAGGTTGGTTTTATTAAGTGTTTTTCTCTTTTATCTAACTCAGAGTTTAAGTCCTGCTCAGGTTGAAGCTCTCATTGTGGTTGTGTATTAGTTTCCCCAGACTGTATATTACTTTCCTGAAACATCATGTTAGCAAGGAGAATGGTTGATAGAAAGTTTACAGAGAAATGTATAAATTTTTCTGTGGGTGAGCCCAGGTTTCTTAGGCAATGGTTGCAGAAAAGTTTTCTTTCACTTTCTTATAATTTCATAGACAAGCCATGTGCTAATGCATACAAAGAAGAATTCAACAGTATTATATTATTATTATACAGTATTTATATAGTGTCAAAACTTTGCTCAGTGCTGTACATTATAGTGGGAGACAGTACAGTAACAATACAATACATGAGGGATTCGAGGGCCCTGCTCCTTGGAGCTTACAATCTAGGAGGGAGGGGATAGTGGTACAGGAGGAAATGGCTGTGGGGGATGAAGTGGTAGGAGGAGTGGAGGAGATCGGCAGTTAAGTGAGGGCGGGGTAGGCTTCCCTGAAGAGATGGGTTTTCAGGGTGCGCTTAAAGGTGAGGAGGTTAGGTGATGGTCTGATGGATTGGGGTAGTGAGTTCCAGAGGATGGGGGAAGCCCTGGAGAAGTCCTGGAGCCGGGCATGGGAGGAGGAGACCAGGGAGCTAGAGAGTAGGAGGTTTTGTGAGGAGCGAAGAGTACGTGTTGGGTGGTATTTGGATATCAGGTCGGTGATGTAGTTTGGGACAGTATTATGAATAGCTTTGTACGTCAATGTTAGTAATTTGAATTTTATGCGTTGGGCAATCGGAAGCCAGTGGAGGGAATGACAAAGGGGGGTGGCGGATACGGAGGGGTTAGTAAGGTGGATGAGTCTGGCCGCAGAGTTCAAGATAGACTGAAGCGGGGATAGCCTGTGATGAGTTAGGCCAGTGAGGAGGGAGTTACAGTAGTCAAGTCGTGAGATAATAAGGGAGTGAATGAGTTGCTTAGTAGTTTCTAGGGTTAGGATCGAATGTATTTTGGAGGTGGAGCCTACATGAATTTGCCAGCGATTGGACATGGGGCTGGAAGGACAGATTGGAGTCTAGAGTGACACCTAGAACTTTGGCTTGCGGGGTGAGACAGATGGCGTTGTTGGTCATGATGGAGAGGTTAGAGGGGGGTGCGAGCTGGGGGGAAAGCTCGGTTTTGGAAAGGTTTAATTTGAGGAAGTGGAGTGACATCCAATTTGATATGTCGTTCAGTAGGCAAGTGATTCGGGCGGAGACTGAAGGGGTGAGGAGAGGGGTAGAGAGGTAAATTTGCGTGTCATCAGCGTAGAGATGGTAATTGAAGCCATGGGAGTGTATCAGCTAGCCAAGGGAGGAGGTGTAAATGGAGAAGGGAAGGGGCCTGAGCACAGAGCCTTGAGGGACCCCAACAGAGAGGGGGAGAGAGGGGGAGGTGGCTGCATTTTAGGTAACACTGAAATAGCGCTGGGATAGATAGGAGGAGAGCCAGGAGAGAGCGGAGTCTCTGAGGCCAAAGGAGTATACTTTTTTAAGGAGGAGGGGGTGGTCAACCATGTCGAAGGTCGCGGAGAGGTCGAGGAGTAGGAGCACTGAGTAGTGGCCATTAGCTTTGGTGGTTAGCAGGTCGTTGGTGAGTTAGAGTAGGGCAGTTTCGGTAGAGTGTAGGGGACGGAAGCCAGACTGTAGGGGATCAAGGAGGTTGTTGTCGTTGAGGTGGGAGCTTAGGCAATTATAGACTAATCGCTCGAGGAGTTTGGTTGTAAATGGCAGCAGGGAGATGGGTCTAAGGTTGTTCAGGTCTGTGGGGTCCAGGGAGGGTTTTTTAAGTATGGGAGTGATGTGTGCATGCTTTAGAGAGGAGGGGAATGCACCAGTAGAGAGGGAGAGATTGAAGATGTGAGTGAGGGAGCGTAGGATGGAGGAGGAGGGTGACCATAGGAGTTGTCTGGGGACAGGGTCAAGAAGGCAGGTGGTGAGGCAGGCTTCGGAGAAGACCTTAGTGACCTCTTCAGTGGTAGCAAGGTCAAAGGAGTGGAGTGTTGAGGAGGTTTTAGTGTGAGGGATGTTAGGTGGGGTGGAGGTCTGGACAGTTGCGAGGTCAGAGGAAAGGAGGAGTAGAGAGGGGCAGGGTTCAAGTTGTGGAGGTTTCGGCTGGTGATGGTTTGACGTTTGGGGGGGTAGGTGTTTGAGGATGAGGAGGTTGTGGGGGGTGCAGAGATGAGAGAAAACAAGGTCCAGGGTGTTCCCGTCGGAGTGGGTAGAGGACTGTGTACACTGTGTGAGTGCAAAAGAAGAGGTTAGGTGGAGGAGTTGGGATGTAGCTGGGTTATTGACATTGATAGGGATGCTGAAGTCTCCAAGGATGATGGTGGGTAGCTCGGAGGAGAGAAATAACGGTAACCAGGCGGAGAAATCGTCAAGGAAGCGGGACACGGGTCCAGGAGGCCAATAAATTACTGCAATCCTTAGAGTGATTGGAGAGAATAGTCGGATGCAGTGGGCCTCAAAGGAGGAGAAGGATAGAGAGGGGGGTTTGGGAGGACCTGGAAGGTGCTCAGCGGTGACAAGAGCATACCAACCCCACCACCTCTTCGATCGTTTGGTCTGGGTGAATAGGTCCAGACGAAACCTCCATAGGAAACTGCCGCAGGAGAGGTAAAGTCAGTGGCTTGGATCCAGGTTTTGGTGATCGCTAGGAGGTTGAGGGAGCGGGAGATAAAGAGGTCATGGATGGTAGTGAGCTTGTTGCAAACCGATCGGGCGTTCAGGAGTGCACACGAGAATGGAGGGGTGGTTGTGGGGAGCAGGGGGATAGGTATTAGATTGAGGGGGTTGCGGCAGTTTGTGTAAGTAGGAGGGTGCCTAGTGGGTGAGTGAGGTGGTGGGAGACTAGGGTTTGGGGAGATGTTCCCCATGGTCAGGAGAAGAAGAAGGGTGAGAAAGGTGGCATGGGAGCGGGATGTACAAGAGCCTCTGAGTTTGCCAGTGGTGGCGTTTAGGTCAGTGGGAGAGTGGAGTATCAGGAGGAGGTAGTGAGAGCCGTAGTGGGGAGATGGAAGCAGTGGGGGTGCAATGTATAGTTGTTTGGGAGGAGTAGAGGGATAGAGAGAAGAGATTTTGGGAATGGAGGCGAGGAGTATGAGGAGGAGGAGTACAGGTGGCATTTTAGGAGGGTAAACAGAGTGGCGGACAAGTGAGGAAGGTGAAAGGTTTCTCAGGGTGCTTGGTTGTAGATAGTCTAGCGTGCAGTGGCGTATCTCGTTGAAGTAGCTTCTTGTAGCAGGAGTTCTCGTGTTTTGGATCAGTCCCAGATTGGAAGGTTATGAGGGGGGGGTCGTCAGATGGGCTTCAGGTCAGGGCCGGGTTGATCATCCGATGGGCTCAGGAGGTCTGGGATGGTAGACCTCACTGAGGCAGGGCCGTTCTCCGGGGGCAGGGTAGTTCGCCAAACCTACTTCGGGGGGTAGACAGAAGGGCCTCAGGTCAGGGTCAGGTAGCGTCTTGGTAGGCTGTGGCAGGTCTCGCTACTCACGGGCGGTAGGCAGGAGGGCCTCAGGTCCGGGTCAGGCCACGTCGTAGAAGGCTGAATCGGGTGTCGCAGGCCGCGTTCATCTGTGGGTTCAGGAGGAGAAGGAAATAGGGACTGCAGGCTCACGGTTGTAGGGAACGTGCCGTGGTGGGTCTTGATGATCCTTTGGATTGTAGGCTCACTGCTGGGTGGATTACCAGAGGAGCGTGCTGGGGTAGGCCGCGGTAGGCCTCGCCGGGCTGAGTGCTGCAGTTGCCTCGGAGGGGGGGTCTGGGTGACACCACTCCACCCTCCAAGTGCAGGTGAAGTTGGGGGGGGTCTTCACTGCTCGCCTTCAGTCGTTGTTGGTGTGGTGGGAGAGTGGTGGGCAGCCGGATCTTTTGCTGCAGGCCGCGGTCTTGGATGGAGTAGGCCGTGACTTGATAGGAGTAGGCCGCGGCTTTGTAGGAGTGGGCCGCGGCCAGCCCTGCTGGGATGGGCACCACAGTGGGCTGCTGGAGGCTCGGGGGGGTTATCAGCATCCGCCCCCTGCTGCTGTTTAGGTCAACGGGCGGGCAGCTAGCCGTGACAGGGCCCAGTGGCTTTAGGTGCTGTAGGCCGCACGGCAGGCCCCGCCCCGCCGGTTCGGACAGAGCTCTGGTCTGCGTGGTGAGGGCAGTTCCGCTCCCCCCCTCCAGGAGGGCGGCTGTGCGGCACACGGCGGGGAGCAGGAGGTAGGAGGCTTCAGGACGGGAGCAGGAGGCTTCGGATGCCGTAGACCGCGCAGCAGGCCCCGCCTCGCCGGGTCAGACGGAACTCCAGGCTGCGAGGTGAGGGCAGCGCCGCTCCCCCCCTTCAGGAGCATGGAGGGTGGCTGAGCGGCGTACGGAGGGAGCAGGAGGCAAGAGCGGGAGCACGGCAGGAGCAGGAGCACGGAGGGGTGAGTGCCCAGTGTAGGCGACCACAGCTCAGGTCCATGCGACTGCTCCGGTCGCCATCTTTGAGACTCTTTATCAATTGTTCAAGGCCGACCACACATTTTAATATTAATTATGATTAATCATAAAAACCAAGTATTTTGCAAGCTTGCCATAAATATAAAATAATTCCTATAAGTGCCGAATTATGAATTTGGAATTAATTTTTAACAGCCACAGAGCAAAATATGGCCAGGTCATGAAGGGGGGGGGGGTAAATCTTCTGGAGTGGTTAATTTTACACATGCTTGTGTGACTTGAGAGCCAAACTCAATTATTTCAAACGGATCGCCAACATTAAACACATAACTTCAACTATGCACATAAAATAATATACCTTTAAATGTTGCGCTCCTTAATAACACAATATTAAAATATTATATCCTTCCTATAATGTGACACCCCTTAAATATATAATAAGGGATCAATATTCATAAGTGACCAGGTTATATAAAAAATATATTATACCATCAAACCAATTTAATATATATAATAATAGTCCCATCGAATATAGTCCAATATTTGTGACAGCGTGATTATCAATCATCAATTTATGACTTTCAGTGAATCCTCCAATTTGTAAGATGTATGCTCACCTCCTTTAATGCCTACAATTAGGCTATACACACTTGTGGTTCCCCTTCCTTGGAACCTGCCAGAATTAACTCTATATGGATAAGTTGTAAGGTCCTTCCCTTTGGATTAATACAGATATCCTGTGTGGGTTGCTTATCCCTGCAGGGATTGATCCCTCCTTCAGCCGTGATATACCACCTATTGATCCTCTTTATACGTTCCTCCGCATGTAAAAAGAGAGTGGAGACATAGTGCTTTATCCTTTAAATGATTTATTCCCACTAGCCAGGTAATACACTCACATTTAAAACATCTAAAATGCGCTCAAGTGATATGAAAGCCTTTGCCAGCTGCCAAGGCATGTACTTGCCATCTGCCGTTTACTCTATTTCCTTCCGAGTGACGTCGCAGCCCCACCCCTACGCGTTACGCCATAGGTCACGTGGCTTCATCAGGGGGTTGTGATAGGACAGTCACTCCTTTGATACTGGTTTATATATGTTAACTCCGCCATTTTCCCAGAGATTTATAGGAAGCGGACATGTTTTTGGGGTCAATTACACTCAGTCTTTCCTCTCCATTGACACATATGTTTCAATTTGATTAGTAACTACGCTCATCTCGGAACGATAGATTGTATCATGACTCCGCAGACTACAAAGGCTTAAATGATCCTTTCTAAATGCTTTAGACTTTTACAATAACAAGATAAAAAATAATAAATGAATCATAAATAAATGAAATTAATATTATACACATATATAATATATATAAAAAATAAATTTAAAAAAATATTAATATAAAATTAAAATAATAATAAATACTTGACATAATATTTTAATATAATAATAAAATAAATAAAATAATAAAATAAAATATACGTATAATACACAGAACCCCAGAAATTATGCAGCCATAAACAATTAAATACATTATCCTTTTCTTAAATATCACTAATGAAACATGAAAGGTCAAAATCTTTATTCAAACCTCCTGGTGCTAAACTTCCCAATTCATAAATCCAGAATGATTCTTTTTTGCTTATTTCACGAATTAAGTTATCACCTCTCCAATGTGGATTATGTTTAACCCCAAAATTCTATCGTTTCTACTTCTCGATCATGGTGTAACCTGAAATGTAATGGTAAATGATGATATTTATAGCCAATGCTAATATTATGTATATGCTCCTTTATACGCTCTTTTAAGCTTCTCTTAGTGCGTCCTATATATAACCGATTACATGGACATTTTAGGGCGTATACCACGCCCTTAGTATCACAAGATATGAATTGATCTATTTTATACTGTTTGCCATTTAACGGATTAATAAATTCTTGTCTACACTTTGGGTTTGCATAAGTTCTTCTGCAACTATAGCAGCGACCACATTTATAAAAACCAGTACCTTTAAAAAAACTTAAAGTATTTGTGAGTACTTGTGCGGGTTCCAATACATTTTTTAAAACCCGATCTCTGATATTTGGTGCCTTTTTGTAAATAAATCTTGGTTTATCTTTAATAACAGTGTTTAGAGCTTTATCAAGTTTAAGTATGCCCCAGTGTTTAGTTATGATTTTTTGCACATCCCTGTATTGTTTGTTATAGGGTAATACCATGGATATCTCATGTTCTTCTAGTTTCTGCTGTTTTTTCTTTTCTAGTAGACTCTTCCTATCCACCAATTCTATTCCCCTACTTTCTTCCTGTATTATTTCTTTTTTATATCCTTTATCTATAAACCTCTGGATTAATACTTTGCTTTGTTCTCTGTAATCCTCAATATTGGTACAGTTCCTTCTTAACCGGAGGAACTGTCCTCTAGGAACATTTTTAATCCATGGTTTATAGTGACAACTGTTAACAGGAATATATAAATTTCGATCTGTCTTCTTAAAATAACTTTTTGTAATTATATCTAAACCCGTATTGATTAACTTGAGATCTAGAAAGTTAATCTCATTACTACTGATGTTCCAGCTTAATGTGATATTTTTATTATTGTTGTTCAAACTTTGGTAGTAATTAATTAATGATGGTTCATCTCCTTTCCAAAACAATATAATATCATCAATAAATCTGCCATACATGGCTATATCTTTAAACATATCATTAAATATAACTTCCTCCTCCCATTTTGCCATGTATAAGTTTGCAATACTGGGTGCAAAGGGAGCACCCTAATCTGCAAGTAATATTCATCTTTATACCAAAAGTAATTGAGATTGAGACAGAACTTGATACATTTTATTATATATTTTTGTTGTTTATTAGGGAGAGAAGAATATTTATATAAAGCCCAGGTTACTCCTGCGTGATCTATGATGGTGTACAATGAGGAAACATCAGCTGTACTCATGATTAAGTTATTACTCATCTCTAGAGTTTGTAAAGTAGTAATCACATGTTTAGTGTCTTTAATATAGGCTCTAGTTTTTTCTACCAGAGGCTGTAAAAATTGATCGATGTATTGGCCCACTCTATATGTGAGTGAGTCTATACCATTAATGATTGGTCTGATAGGTGGATTTTGGATATCCTTATGTATTTTCGGTATAGAGTATATAATTGGTATTTTACTCACTGATGGCACCAAATATTTAGCTTCTTTTTCATCCACAATACCCTTTTTATTTCCATAATCTATTAATTTAATTAGTTATTTTTTGTATAATCTTGTTGGATTATTATTTAATTTATAAAACGTGCGGATTGTTCCCGATCGGATTGCTATTACTTTGTGGAATGTTTCGCCAAATGGTTCACGAAATATTGCGGTTTTTGTGGTGAAATTTTCCCATAGGAATGAATGGAGCAACTAGAGTGGCAGCAGAGAAAAGCTACAGTGTGGAAGGAAAATTCAGAACATGATTTGTAAACTGCCATCACTCTGTAATTTTCAAGCCCACCTACACATATCTTATATCAAAACGTTCAGCTAACCCTGCTGTCACTAAAAATGTTCACGGCTAAGCCATAGTCCTGATAGTTTTCACAACATGACCATTTGTTTGCAACTCACGCCGCCCATTGACTTTCATTGAAACTTCACTCACAGCCACCTGAAATGTTAAGGGACATTTTTAAACTGCAACTGTGCCTTCATTTTTAATATTTCAGAGACATACTATATATCAAAATGTAGCTCTGGTTCGTGTGATTCTCACAATATACTTCGCAGTAGCATTTATACTTTTAAAACTACAAGTGTTTGAAGATGGCAATCGCCAGTGAAGTTGGCAAGTTGGAGCAGTGTGTTTAGAAAAGCCTGTCAGCTTCCTGACTGAGTGAGTTGCTATAGCAACCAAACATGACTCACAGGCAGCTGAGTCACCAAGTTGAAATGCATTTCTCCCTCTATCAGGCTTGCCATGTGCACTGCTTACATTTCATCAATCATTTGGTTAGGGTTGGATGCAAGAACACTTCACACAATTTCCCCAGAAATTGTACCTTTTCTAGTTATTAATATTTTAATTTTATATTAATATTTTTTTAAATTTATTTTTTATTTTTTATATATATTATATATGTGTATAATGTTAATTTCATTTATTTATGATTTATTTATTATTTTTTATCTTGTTATTGTAAAAGTCTAAAGCATTTAGAAAGGATCATTTAAGCCTTTGTAGTCTGCGGAGTCATGATACAATCTATCGTTCCGGGATGAGCGTAGTTACTAATCAAATTGAAACATATGTGTCAATGGAGAGGAAAGACTGAGTGTAATTGACCCCAAAAACATGTCCGCTTCCTATAAATCTCCGGGAAAATGGTGGAGTTAACATATATAAACCAGTATCAAAGGAGTGACTGTCCTATCACAACCCCCTGATGAAGCCACGTGACCTATGGCATAACGCGTAGGGGTGGGGCTACGACATCACTCGGAAGGAAATAGAGTAAACGACAGAGGGCAAGTACATGCCTCGGCGGCTGGCAAAGGCTTTCATATCAGTTGAGCACATTTTAGATGTTTTAAATGTGAGTGTATTACCTGGCTAGTGGGAATAAATCATTTAAAGGATAAAGCACTATGTCTCCACTCTCTTGTTACATGCGGAGGAACGTATAAAGAGGATCAATAGGTGGTATATCACAGCTGAAGGAGGGATCAATCCCTGCAGGGATAAGCAACCCACACAGGATATCTGTATTAATCCAAAAGGAAGGACCTTACAACTTATCCATATAGAGTTAATTCTGGCAGGTTCCAAGGAAGGGGAACCACAAGTGTGTATAGCCTAATTGTAGGCTTTAAAGGAGGTGAGCATACATCTTTACAAATTGGAGGATTCACTGAAAGTCACAAATTGAAGATTGATAATCACTCTGTCACAAATATTGGACTATATTCGATGGGACTATTATTATATATATTAAATTGGTTTGATGGTATAATACATTTTTTATATAACCTGGTCACTTATGAATATTGATCCCTTATTATATATTTAAGGGGTGTCACATTATAGGAAGGATATAATATTTTAATATTGTGTTATTAAGGAGCGCAACATTTAAAGGTATATTATTTTACACATGCGTTGTTTGCACAGTTTTTGGTGAAACACTGTATATATATGTTCTATATTTTCAATTGTTTTAATTTATTGGTGCTTATTAGATACACAATATTTATTTATTTAGGATTTATGTAGGCCTGAGCGCTGTTCAGAAATTGTCATCATTGGAAGCCAACTCACCTTTTTATAGACATTATCAGGTTTTATTGCCAGTAGAATCAGAAAAGGAGGGAATTCACCGACCTTGCAGTGAAAGCGGGAAATTTAAACTGCAAAGCTCAAATTACAGAAGGAAACCTGTTTTTATTTCTCAGAAAGTGAAACAAACAACATAGACGCCAAGTGCAGCCAAGCCTCATCGCATCTCACACAAGGCAAGGTATGCAACCTCATGAAATGTATACTTGGATTTATACTTTGTAATTTATGTATCTTAAATGAAAGCCGTTGAGGGGTTTTGGTTTTCAGTAAGTGTTCCGGGAGCGTGAACGGTGTGTGCCCCTCGGCATAGTTCTGTTTGTGTTTGGGTACGCATATATGGGACCTCTCAGCATTAAGGCGCACTCGCCAAGAGGCTGCATATATACGTGCGGCCGGCGGGAAGAGGTTAATGCTGGCCAAATACAATGAGGGGCATTTATCAAAACCGGAGAAGATAAACATGGCAACCAATCAGCTTCTACCTTTTATTTTCAAAACTAAAGCTTGTTTGCCTTGCACAGCTTGTGTGTTTCAGGTTTGATAAATTTCCCCCATTGCATTTTCTAGGCAACTCTGACCAACCGACACTCACAAATCCTGACATTGTTTACTCTGCCTGATATACCTGAATGAGCTTTGTAGCCCTTTACTTATGTGAGTGCAATTTTATTGTTTCTCAATAAATGTTATTTTACTGACTACACTATGAGGGGCCCCTAGGTTTCTACTTGAGTACACCTTTAATCCCTTGACCTGCTGGAGTGGATCCCCATTGGCTGTGACTTGGTGAAAGGGACCAAGGACCTCAAACTGAGTGCATTTTGTCCTGTATAATATAAGTCAACATTGGGAGGTGAGCGTGCGTGCCTGGTGGTGGTGGGGGACACAGCAGTGTACCAAAGGGAAGTTTGAAGAGTATCATGTACTGTGGATCGATCATTTTGTGGGACTTTTAGGCACTGTGGATTGGCACCTAATTTTCTATAATATTTGTCTGTTATCTACTCTTTGCACTTGGAATTGTTATTATTTCACAATTTCTGTCAGTCTGGCATTTTTTGCTGGCTGATAGCTAAAAAGAGTGGGAAATTTGAGTGGAGAGTGAAAAAGCTTTACATTTGACTGCTGGTGCTTGTAGTTGTTTTATTTTCTTCTTTGGGTCTTGCTAAAAGCTTTTACTTTTTTAAGTCACTTTTTAAATAGCATTTTTTTTCTTCCTTTCCTTGTCTTCCTCCAGTCTGCTAATTAAGGGGTGGGGTTAATTGGTCACAGGTGATACAGGTCCTGTATAACTTGCTGTAGCACTCACTCTGAGCTTGCTAATTTTTGAACTTACCTGTATTTTGCCTGGTGGAATTTTGACTAAGTAGACATTTGATAAAAACCAGAGTTGAAGACAGGAGATTATAACAGGAGTATACTAACCTGTAAGTGACAACTGATATTTCCTGTTAATATTGTAACTGGGATATGAGTGTTAGCGGGGTGGAAGGTTTTGTGCCGTGCACAGTGTGCCGCATGTATGCAGGAATGGAGCAACAGCTCCAGGATGGATACCGCTGCGACAGATGTGAGCTGGTTGCCCTCCTGAAGCTCGTGTTAGAGATCTGGAGGAGCAAATTGCAACACTGGGCACAACCGACAACCTTGAAAGGGGTCTTCTGCTCTCTGAGCAAGTAGCTAATGGGATTGATGTGGAGGGTGGAGGGGCTAGTCAGGATTATCAGGTAGGAAGATGGGTTACTGTAAGGAGAGGGAGTGGTAGGGGCTCACAGAAAAAAGGAAGGCTGGCCCTGGGTTTGAGCACCCAAACAGACTTGCCAATTTGGGTGAAGATGTGGGGGTGGAAATCTCACAGGTGGCAGCCCTGGATGTCACTGCTATTCCTAACAGCCAGGAGGGCAGACAATCTGGGAGGGGTGGTGAGGGGAGTGCAGGAAGGCCAAGACAGCTGGTGGTAGTAGGGGATTCTATAATCAGGACTGATAGAATAACTTCTCGCCAGGATCGCCTCAACTGAATGGTTTGCTGTCTCCCTGGTGCCAGGGTGGTGGACCGGGTTGATAAATTACTGAGAGGGGCTGGGCATGACCCAGCTGTCTTGGTTCATGTTGGAACCAATGATAGAATGCATGGAAGGTGGAGGCTCCTTACGAATCAATTTAAAGAACAAGGCTGCAAGTTGAAGGGAAGGACCTCCAAGGTGATATTTTCTGAAATATTACCTGTGCCATGCACAACTCAGGAAAGACAGGGGGAGATTAGAGAACTCAATGCATGGCTGAAGACCTGTTGTAAGCGGGAAGGATTTGGGTTTCTAGAGCACTGGGCTGACTTTTCATTGGGGTGCAAACTATATGCTAGAGATGGTTTGAACCTAAATGGAAGGGGGTCTGCTGTGCTGGGGGAGAGGTTTATGGGAAGGCCGGAGGAGTATTTAAACTAGGATGGAGGGGGGAGGGAGAATTAGATTATAATGGGGTAGACAGCTCAGACGGGTCAGTACTTATTGGTGGGAGGAATGGGGAAAGATGGGGGAAAGGCTATGGCAGATAAGAAGGTTCACATGTTACAAACAACCAGTGGAATTGGTACCATTTGTATGAAAATAAAAAATATGCAAAATACATGCACAAGGTGTCAATGAATTAAAGTGTTTGTTCACCAATGCCAGAAGTCTGCCAAGCAAAATAGGTGAGTTGGAAGCTTTGGTGCATGAAGAGAACTAGGATTTAATTAGTATTGCTAAATCTTGGCTTCATTCTTCACATGACTGGGCCATTAATATTCCTGGCTAGGTTCTCTTTTGGAGAGACAGAGTAAATCGGAAAGGTGGCGGGGTCTGTCTCTATGTGAGAAGTGATCTCAGAGCGAGTGTGAAAGAGGACCTAGTTGATGGAGAGTATGATGAGACTGAAGTAATATGGGTGGAACTGCACATGGGGGTGCATACTAAAAAGGTAATCATTGGAGTTTGATATAGGCCTCCCAGTGTTAATGAGGGGGTGGAGACTCGGCTCCTTGCACAGATCGAAAGGGCTGCAAGGGCTGGGACAGTGATAATAATGGGGGATTTTAGCTACCCTGAAATTGACTGGAGTAATGGTACTGCAGGAACAGTTAAAGGGCAAAAATGTATTAACCTACTACAGGACAATTTTATGGTACAGTTCATTGAGGCCCCAACTAGGAATGATGCTCTGCTGGACCTGGTAATCTCAAACCATGCAGAGCTTATTACAAATGTCCATATAAAAGAACATCTGGGTAGCAGTGACCATAACATGATTTCATTTATTGTTAGCTGTAAACAGCAAGCACATACAGGAAAAATAAAAACACTCAATTTTAAGAGAGCTAATTTTCCAAGGCTGAGAGCTGGTCTCCAAGACTTAGTCTGGGAGGGAATATTGGAATCGATGAACACAACACAGAAATGGGAGTTCTTCACAAAGACTGTATGTGACCACACTGCAAAATATATTCCCATGGGCAACAAGTTTAAAAGGCTAAAAATCAAACCTATGTGGCTTACAGCCAAGGTTAAAAAAGCTATAGATAATAAGAAAAGAGCTTTTATTAAATATAAAAATGAAGGAACGCTATCACCGTTTAAACATTACAAAGAGTATAACAGAATATGCAAAAAGGAAATAAAGGCACAAAAATTGAAACCGAACAACAGATTGCAAAAGATAGCAGGACCAACCCCAAACAATTCTTCAAATATATTAATAGTAAAAAGGTCCGGTCCGAGCATGTAGACCCTTTACAGAATCATCTGGAGGGGGTGACTGGGGACAAAGAAAAGGCAAATTTATTAAATCCCTTCTTCAGCTCTGTGTATACAGTGGAGCATGGGGGAGATCTTGTCCATAATGGGGGGTGGTACTGACACAGCTCCAAATGATCCACATGGGCTCACAACTGATATGATCCAAAAATATTTAGACAGAATAAAGGTGAATAAAGCACCTGGACCGGATGGCATATATACATGGATCCTTAAAGAATTGAGCTCTGTCATTTCAAAGCCATTGTTTCTCATTTTTAGGGACCTTTTAATGACTGTCCACTAGTACCACTGGATTGGTGTGGGGTCAATATTTAAAAAGGGATCAAAATCTTCACCAAGTAATTATAGACCTGTTAGTTTAACCTATATAGTTGATCTCCATGTATAATACATAAGGGGGGATATGATCACCATGTATAATACATAGGGGGGGGGATATGATCTCCATGTATAATACATAAGGGGGGATATGATCTCCATGTATAATACATAAGGGGGGATATGATCTCCATGTATAATACATAAGGGGGGATATGATCTCCATGTATAATACATAAGGGGGATATGATCTCCATGTATAATACATAAGGGGGGATATGATCTCCATGTATAATACATAAGGGGGGGATATGATCACCATGTATAATACATAAGGGGGATATGATCACCATGTATAATACATAAGGGGGGGGGGGTTATGATCTCCATGTATAATACATAAGGGGGGATATGATCTCCATGTATAATACATAAGGGGGGATATGATCTCCATGTATAATACATAAGGGGGATATGATCTCCATGTATAATACATAAGGGGGGATATGATCTCCATGTATAATACATAAGGGGGGGGGGGTTATGATCTCCATGTATAATACATAAAGGGGGGGGGGTTATGGGGTTATGATCTCCATGTATAATACATAAGGGGGGATATGATCTCCATGTATAATACATAAGGGGGATATGATCACCATGAATAATAATTAAGGGGGGATATGATCTCCATGTATAATACATAAGGGGATATTGAAAGGAATGATTTTCTTTTCCCCTCAGAGACCCCCGGTCTGTGGAGAGATTCCTGGTTTATCAGCAGAATTCTGGGAACACCCCTTGAACACGGAAATCACGACAGCTTATGTTCAGAGATGTTCAAAGTTTATTAGACATTAATAAGATTATATAGACTACAGATAATCATAAGGGAGGGGGGGAGCGAGTTTCAAAACTGTAACTTGTAACTTTCCATCATGAGCTGACTACATGAAACATGACATATACATTTCTTGGTACAAATTATTTTGGCTAACTTTTAGGGAAAACAGACAAAGACATTGTCAGGGTCATGTTAGCTTCTGTTGATACATCCTTGAACAACTAAAAACAGTTTCATTAAACTTCTAATATCTCTACAAAAAACTAACTTAATACTTAATACTTAAAATGGCGTACATAATACAAAATGGAAGTTATCTATATCCTTTCAATCCCCTCTAAGATCATGAACATGATCTCAATTCTTTACATAGCCAGATAACCTTCATTTGTATTCTGCGGCTTGGTAGCTCTAACAATACAATATAATGAGCATTTAAAACATAGATATAAAAATAAAACAAAAAACAATATCATGACTATGCTTACAGCGATACCTTTCATCCATGAAAAGATGGAACCAAATCCTGATCCTAACCAATCAAAAGGAGTCCATCCATCTTTTCCTATAGCTCTAGCTTCTTCCATCAAACCATCTACCTGTTCCCTGTGTTGCTTTATTATTTCATAATAATCTGGAACAGTCATTGTGGTATTATATATCCAAGTACAACATTCATAATCCTCTGTCATCTCACACAGACCTGTCAGAGCAGCACTCATACTTTCAATAGCTAATTCTTGCATCTCCAGCTGTTTTCTAATAGCTCTGGTCTCAGTATTTAGCAACCCCATGTCCTTAGAGTTCCTCTCCAGTATGTCATCAATAATGTTTGTGTAATTATTTATTTTGTTCATGAGTGTTATTCCCCATCCCGTGTAGGTAGGGAACCATGACCAAACCTTATCCCCTGTAGAGAATAGATCTACCTTTTCTTGTTTGGTTTCCCTTCTCTGTCTCAGAGTTAGTTGGTGTTTTGGGTATGTACTGGCTTTTACCTGGTGTTCCTTTTGGTCTATAGCTGCCATAATTGGCACTAATTGGGCTACATAGCACCAGCCCTGGACATTACTCGGTATCCAAGGGTAACAGATCTTACCACAACAGATATAGGTATTGTTTCCCAAGGAGATCGGCAATTTTTGTATTTTTGAATGAAATTCAGGGGTGACAACAAGTGTAAAATAAAAAAGAAGTTTTCCAAACATAGTTTTCCCCACATTATCTTGTATCCCTTCTAAACTTTCATTCAGGGTTTTACCATTTACTTGCCAGAGTTTCACAGAAGAAGTTCCATCCCTCCTTCCAGGATCAGATATGTTTAATATGGACTGAGAGCACATTCCCCTTCCCTTGTGGGAAGTATTCCCCAGTCTAAAACACCAATCGGGGAGTTGAGTGACTCCCAGAGTTGGAAAAGATATGGTGGCATTAGAAGTAATATTGGTCAAACCAATACTTACATTCCCTTTTATTAACAAAAATATTTTGACTGGAGCGGCCAGAAGAGGAATTTCATATATGCTTGGATGTAACTTACTACAGATCCAACATTTATCATAACTTGACTTTTGAGCATAAGCATATTTAAACTGCATCATCAACATTTTTCCTGAAAAAGGATTATTCTCTTCAAAACTTTCTTTTTGACTTTCTTTCACTTTTGGTTATCTGGGTCTCATTTAAAACTAGTCCTTGACCACAGATACCTTTTATTAGGCCCAAGTCCTCAGGGTGATAAATACAGTTAGTTAGGATCCATACTGGCAGGAAAAAGAGCACAGTCAGTGTGCCCAATAGGACCCAGAGTTTCAAAGCACCATGAGGGGCAGTAAAAAATTTCATCTTCAGGGCCTTTTTCACTTACTTCACCCACTCTTCGAGGATTTTTCTCTCATACTTCACCTCCTTTTTCCATCTCATGTTTCTCAGGTGTTTGGTTCACCTTCTTCACTCGACTAGCATGAATCCAGGACTGGGAATTCTCCACCAGAACAGCCGTTCTGGTAACCGCTATCACCGTAGTAGGTGGTCCAAAGGGGTAGCCTTGCTTCTTGTCTTTAGCGAGTTGGCGGACCACTACGACATCTCCCACTTGGAAAAGGTGTGTTGGTTCAACAAAAACTCTTGCCTCTGTCCTGTTTTTGGCATGTGGGTAAAATCTATTTGTAAATGGGTGAAAGGTGTAGTTGGGTACACTAGATGCTGGTGTTGTGATTTCTTTGGGTTCTGTGGATTGTTCCTTATACATGTAATGCACCTAGAAACATATTCTTTCACCAACCTAGATAAACCTGTAATGTAAAAATCCTGCAATAATGTTTCACATGTTGTTTTCCATCCTCTATGTCCTAGACCGTGGTACTGTGCAATGAACAGTGGGGCACTTGACATGGGAATGCATGGTTTCCCCTCTAAGCACAATAGACCAGAAGCTGGATCTAGTTGTGCTCCAGAACCATCCCAGTCTGCTAAATCGATTTTTGTAGCAAATTTCTGTAAATCTGCATACATCTGGTCATGTGGGGTGGTTGTGACGCCTGAAGTGAGCAAAGGCATCTGTTCACTGGCCACCTGTTGTAATGCGGCTTCCTTTGCTACCTTATCTGCTAATGCATTTCCTTTGGCAATATGATCTCTGCGATTTGTATATGCCCTGCAATGAAGAATGGCTAATGTTTTTGGTAACTGTATGGCTTTGAGTAGATCAGATATCAAAGAAGAGTGAGATATGGTTTTGCCATCAGCAGCAATGAATCCTCTTCTCTCCCAAATGACCCCAAAATCATGTACAGCACCATGGGCGTACTTGGAGTCTGTGTAAATGTTGACATCCTGTCCTGCAAATAATTGACATGCTCTTGTAAGGGCAATCAGTTCGGCTGCTTGGGCTGACTGATATGGGATTGGCTTTGCCTCGAGTATTTTGTCAGGAAGTTGCACAATGGCATATCCTGCATGGTAAATACTATCATTTGGCCTAGAACATGAGCCATCTACAAACACATCTGGGGCCCCATCAAGAGCCACAGCTGACATGTCGGACCTAGGGGAAGTGTCTTGCTGTATGTGGGTTATACAATTGTGTTCTGGTGCCACTTCATCCTGTTCCCCCTTTAGCCCCAGTAGGGCATTCAAAATTGGAGTAGGACCTGAATTTGCTGAAGAATATTTAATAATCAAGTTGGGATCAGATAGAAGAATCACTTCATATCCGCTCAACCTTTGTGCTGACATGTGTTGAGTGTGTATGTTTTTCAATAGTAAGGACACTTGGTGTGTGGTGTGTAGGGTAGTTTCATGTCCCAATGTGAAAGAAATAGCCATCCCCACCAGAATTGCGCACGATGCAACAGCTCTCAGACAAGCAGGCATGCCCTGAACCTGAGTTGGCACTACTTTGGAAAAAAAAGCTACAGGGCGGAGCCTGCCTCCATGTTCCTGAGCCAGGACCCCCCCCATGGTTGTACAATTTTCCCTAGCATACAGATGAAACATTTTCTTATAATCAGGTAGTCCAAGACCAGGGGCCGTTACCATAGCATTCTTCAGGTACACAAAGGCATCAACCATTTCATTTGACCATGTGAGAATGTCAGGTGATTCTGAAAGTGTGGCAGACCTCAGAGTGTGATCATAGAATGAACAATCAGGTATCCATTGGCGGCAGTAACCAATCATACCAAGAAAAGTTAGCATGTCCTTTTTTGTTTGTGGGCGGGGCAGACCCACGAGAGCCGCAGCTCTTTTGTGACTGACATTCCTCTCACCATGACTTAGAATAAAACCAAGGTACTCAACCTGTTTTTGGCACCATTGCAATTTCTTTTTAGATGCTTTGTGACCATTCCCTGACAACCATTCTAACAGAGACCAACTATCCTCCTGACTGGCCTCCTGACTTGAACTACAAATCAATAGGTCATCCACATATATAATGAGGACCGAACCATTGGGAGGGGTCCAGGACCTCAGTGTGGTCTGGAGGGCTAGTGAGTAGACTGCAGGCGAATCTACATAGCCCTGGGCATTCTACACCAGCTCATCTGGCGATTTTCAGAATATAAATACAAATAGCGCCCTCGTCTGGTGGTCCACAGGAACCAAAAAAAATGCATTTGTTAAATCAATCACTGTAAAATATTCTGCATGGGACGGAATGGAGGTGAGGAGTGATGGCACATCAGGCACTATTGGGGCTAATGGAACCACCAAATTATTTATGGCTCTCAAATCTTGTACAAACCTGTAAGAGCCATCCGGCTTCTTGACGGGATTGATAGGTGTGTTGTAAGGAGAAACAGTTTCTTCCACCTTCTGTTTACATGCTGTAGCAATAGGGAGGGAAGCCTTATTCTTGAAAAACCCTTTTTAATTCTGTGTCAAACTCCTCATAGTTTCTCTCCCTTCTGTGGTGTTCAGTTTATAGGCAGTAGCCTGTGTATTACTTGGTTCTATGTGACTAATGCTTTTTACATTTATCCAATCCCAAGCTGGATTATTTCCCAGAATACCATCAATGATCAATCTCATATCTTCCTGTGTGTAATTTCTTCCTAAACATGCCTTTTTTAAATAAGCAAGTGTACCTCCAGGAGATACTGTAGGCTTGGGACAATGTTTAACAATCTTATTAATATCTTCTAATTCTATGGGTTTTTTTAGAATTAATTCTCCTGCTGTGAGAAAAGGTAGTGTCAATATAGCCAACTCCTTTCCTCCTACGGCCCCCTCATCTTCTCTTTTCTCCTCTTGTTTCTTATCCATGGATCTAAGCTGCATTCTAAATTCCTCCACCTCTCTCTGCCCTTTCTATGACTGGTGTCACTTCTTCTCCATTGACCATCCTTTTCTGTAATTTTATTATATTTACCTGTCCCTGTTCTTCGTATTCCAACTCTCCTTCATTGTCATTATTCTCTGTAAGGATGCCTTGAACTTGGCTACCCTCCTCTGGTGATTTTATACTAATAATCTGTTTGGGTCTAGTGGAGGGGCCTGGCTGTATTGGTTGTAGATCCGGGACGGGAAGTGGTGCAGGGACAGGGGCAGGGACTGGAGGGGCAGGAGCTGGAGCTGCAGAGACAGGAGCAGGGGCTGGAGGGGCATTAGGCTGGGGAGTAATCATCCCCAAACTAATCAAAAAATCATCATCAGCAGCATTTTTAAAACCACTTAATGAAGGATATATATTATACGGAGGGGGTGGGGTTGGTGTCTGAACTGTTTTCAGTCCAATCTTGGGTCTGCATGTCTTTTCAGATTGATGCTTTTCCTGGCATATTTTTAATGTATCCAATTTCAACTTCCTCTTTTGTTTTAAAGAGAAAATCAAATTGAACTTTCCCTTGCTATTATCAACCCAATACGGTGACCATTTTAACCAGTTTTCTCCCCCTTTCTTCATATAAGCTTGGTCCCATTGTGGGTCCCCCTCATACCAAGGAAAGGCTTGTTTGTCCCCCATACATAATCCCTTAATCATATCTGTATGAAAAAGATCATTTGCCCCCTTTCTTGGGAATGGGTCTGTACTCCCCATAGCTTCTGTCCAGCCTGCCATACAATCCACCCAGGGATTTATTAAATAATAGTCCGTTCCACAAACTCTAGCAACATAATCCTTACAATTTTCTCCCTTTTCTGGGGGACCTGGTGGGTAACTACCTCCTTGACCCATATTTAGACAGTGGATAAAACAATTTTAGCTTAAAATCTTATTTTGTTCCACACAACAAATTATCTTATACTTCTACGCAACAGAAAGAAAAAGCAAAAGACAGATAAACCAGAATCTGCTCCACAGACTTATTAACCTCTTGATAACTTCCCAAAGTTATCTCTTCACTGTTTTACCAAAAACAGTGTGTCCTACTAGAGAACTGTGTTTACCAAAACACCTTTTTTTATATTTTTATAGTGCACTATTTTGTAACTCTTACCAAAGAGTTAAGTCTGCTTTACCAAAAGCAGCTACAGGTTATCACGGGTCTATATAGACAATACAGAATGATTCAAGACCTTCCCTCAACACAGGGCAAGAAAGAGCTTTTAGTCATAAAAAGACAAAAGGTTTACTTACCAAGTGAGGTGGGTGGTCATCCCGGGCCGAGCCCCCAGCTGAAAGGAATGATTTTCTTTTCCCCTCAGAGACCCCCGGTCTGTGGAGAGATTCCTGGTTTATCAGCAGAATTCTGGGAACACCCCTTGAACACGGAAATCACGACAGCTTATGTTCAGAGATGTTCAAAGTTTATTAGACATTAATAAGATTATATAGACTACAGATAATCATAAGGGAGGGGGGGAGCGAGTTTCAAAACTGTAACTTGTAACTTTCCATCATGAGCTGACTACATGAAACATGACATATACATTTCTTGGTACAAATTATTTTGGCTAACTTTTAGGGAAAACAGACAAAGACATTGTCAGGGTCGTGTTAGCTTCTGTTGATACATCCTTGAACAACTAAAAACAGTTTCATTAAACTTCTAATATCTCTACAAAAAACTAACTTAATACTTAATACTTAAAATGGCGTACATAATACAAAATGGAAGTTATCTAGATCCTTTCAGATATGATCTCCATGTATAATACATAAGGGGGGATATGATCTCCATGTATAATACATAAGGGGGGATATGATCTCCATGTATAATACATAAGGGGGGATATGATCTCCATGTATAATACATAAGGGGGGATATGATCTCCATGTATAATACATAAAGGGGGATATGATCTCCATGTATAATACATAAGGGGGGATATGATCTCCATGTATAATACATAAGGGGGGATATGATCTCCATGTATAATACATAAGGGGGGGATATGATCTCCATGTATAATACATAAGGGGGATATGATCTCCATGTATAATACATAAGGGGAGATATGATCTCCATGTATAATACATAAGGGGGGATACGATAACCATGTATAATACATAAGGGGGGATATGATCTCCATGTATAATACATAAGGGGGGGGGGGGGGTTATGATCTCCATGTATAATACATAAGGGGGATATGATCTCCATGTATAATACATAAGGGGGGATATGATCTCCATGTATAATACATAAGGGGGGATATGATCTCCATGTATAATACATAAGGGGGGATATGATCTCCATGTATAATACATAAGGGGGGATATGATCTCCATGTATAATACATAAGGGGGGATATGATCTCCATGTATAGTACATAAGGGGGGATATGATCTCCATGTATAGTACATAAGGGGGGATATGATCTCCATGTATAATACATAAGGGGGGATATGATCTCCATGTATAATACATAAGGGGGGATATGATCTCCATGTATAATACATAAGGGGGGATATGAGCTCCATGTATAATACATAAGGGGAGGATATGATCTCCATGTATAAATACATCAGTGGTTCATATAGTGAACTCGGTGTAGTTATTCCCCCTGAGGTCATCACAGAGGACAAGGGGGCGCTCTTTACATCTGGAAGAAAAGAAATTTAATCTCCAAACACGGAAAGGTTTCTTCACAGTGAGAGCGGTGAGAATGTGGAATAGACTCCCTCCAGAGTTGGTTGTGGGCAGCTCAGTGGATTGCTGTAGGAAAGTCCTGGATTGTTTCTTGGATACACAGAATATAACTGGATATAACATTTATAGGTAAAGTTGATCCAGGGAATATCCGATTGCCTCTCGGGGGATCAGGAAGGAATTTTGTACCCTGCAGGAGAAAATTGGATTGTGCTTTGCTGGGGTTTTTTTGCCTTCCTCTGGATCAACTGTGGGTGTAGGATTATAACTTTTTTCTTTTTTTTTAATGGTTGAACTGGATGGACTTTTGTCTTTTCTTTCAGCCAGACTAACTATGTAACATTACTATATTGTGTTACACAGTCTTAAGAGGAGGGCAGCCGGGTGTTTACTGATTTATCCTCCTTATCAGTGCTCTTTAATTTTTAAGTATCAGAGTTTTGTCTAGTTCTTCTATATCTATTGCTTTGTTCACTTAGCATTATTCTGTTGAGTACTTTGTTATGTACACATAGGCTTTTAGCCGTGTTTAGGAGCTTCCACGTTTTGGAAACATTCATAAAGAAGTTTTGCAAGATGGAGACACCTTGGAGAAAAACGAACATCCAAAACCGTCAATTAACAAATAAATCAGCTGCAGAAATAGTTGAGAAGATCGTTCAGTCCTGTGCAATAGAAAACGGGCCATCACAAGTCAGAAAAGCTCTTAATAAAATGGTTTGTAATGAAGTAAGGCTTGAGCTCCAGAGAAGCCTGGCACAAGGTGAGCACAAATGAATTCATATTCCAGAACTTAGAAATGTTGCATACGCAGGACCAATGCATAGGTAAAAAAACTTCTTCCAGCAGTCCTGCCTGTTTCTAATTGTCCTTATAGCATCAATATTTCATTATTATTCCATCCAAAAGCCATGCAAATGTCCTCTTACCTGACTGTATTGGTCTCCTAAGGTTCCTTTCTTATCCTGGCTGACATTTCTAAGCATACCGAGGGCTAAATCATCCAGTAGAGTTCCCAAGAGGACATACCTATTTCTTAAATAGCAATAAAGGCCATTGAAGGACTCCTCTTGTTAACTCCTATTTTTTCATCTGACCAACCACTGCAAATCCTTCCTTTCAATGTATGTAGAGTTATTCAGGTGTATCTGAGGAGAACATGTGAGATCTATGGATCATTTCTTTGTAGTCCCTGCAGGAATGAACATAGGGAAATGTTCCTACCAGAATGATTGTCCCATGTGTGGTGAAGCTCATCTGTCTGGCATACAGAGCTAAGGATATTCAACCACTAGATGGGGTTGTAGGCTGTGGGGTGGGGAAAGGCCCCAGCAGTATGTACCCAGAGGGAAGGCAAGGCCCACACAGTGGTTGAAAATGCAGTTATATTGTCAAAACATTCCAGAACCAGTAACAGCAGTATGTGGGATTTACAGAGAGAGAGAGCAATGCACAGAGGCTGGCTGCACCCAGCACAGGGTGTCGCTGGAAGCCAATTGCAGTAAGCACAAGTAGTGGAGACATTTCCCAAGGAGCTCTGATGACAGTCCCCATGCTGTCTTTCCTCCTCTGGAACCTTTCCCTATGCTGAGCACACTGTCCTTGAAAGACAGGTTCCTGTCCCTGACCTAGTCACACGCAGAATGCACGTCAACTGCAATGGGCCTCTGCCCTCACGAAAGATGGGCGCAGAGGTCACCATCAGACAGCAGTCCACCCGATGACACATACAGAGGCCTGAGAGGAATGGGTATTCCTCCTGTCCTCCACTATCCCTGCAAGGTGGATGCAACAGCACTATGTGTGTATGGGGGGTCAACCTACACCTGCCTACAAGGGGGCTGCTCATTCCAAACATAGAGTGGGCAGCAATATGTAGGGTGCTAATCAAATCAATCCACAGAACAGTGAGTTAGGTTTTCTACATTTTAAAGCCCACTATTGAGCCTGTCACCTTGATTCCCCATTAGTTTGGTGAGCAAAAGTCTCAGGCAGGAATGCCCAGAATTAAAGTGTATTGTTGTATGACTGCATTCCTGTCCCATGTCACTTATTAAACATTAGATCCAAGATGTATGCTGCCATGGAGTTGGAACATTTTTAACATTTTATTACCATACTATATGTAATTTTTCTTTTCTGACACATCTCCCTTGTAGCATAGATTTGCACCCATAGACCTCCATAGTTGCAGAGCATACTGGACAGTTTGGAGAAGTGTTTTTATCTCAGCCCTGGTCCTCTGGGGTCAAGGGGTGGGGTTGCCCCACATGTATTCTGCCTTAGAGAATTGACAGTAGAATTACAGTAAGTACTGTACATAATATATATGAATGTGTTAAAACATTTCCTGTCACTTTTTACCTTGGTGACAATGTTGTCACCGGGTTAGGTGTGTATAATGAAAAGAGTAGAGGTTACCTTCTGTGAAAAACACATGAAAAAAAAAAATCAATCATTCCAGAGATAAAGGCAGCTAGAGTTACATGCAAACCTTGCCTTGCCCCAAAAATAGTAAGCTATGCCTTTCTATTTATTGATGGGGCTGCCAACCAATAGGGACACTTTGTAGGTGGGAACGAAAGTTGAAGTTTGCATATAGCTTTTGCTGAGTACATCTCTGGATCTACTGACATGGTTGAGGTGCATTTTGACCTAGCTTCTGGTTATCAAACTTATAATACAGAAGCAATTTGTGACATAGGTGTTCAGTACAGAGAGAAAGGTGCAAAAACATCTAAAAAGTAAGTTAGCCAAAACATCATAAAGCTCTTCAGGATCCTGCATATGTACTGAGATGGAGGCTGTCACGTACCTTGTAGAAGACTGATATGATGAGTGTGGTCCCTCTTGTTTCTCCTGCCCAAGCACCACTGGAAGTGGAATAGACAGTGCCCAAGGGACAGGAGAAACATGAGAACCTTAGGATGTTGATTGCAGAACCTCGGAATGAAGAATTCAGACCAAGAAGATCATACGGCCAAGAGTGTTCATTAATAGATCAGCAGCACCATCAGGGAAACCAGCACAAGCTAAGGTGGAACTCTGGTTGGGCCACAGGTTCAGCGTGGCAGAGTCCATCAGTGATCCCAGAAGGCAGGTGACATGAATACACATAGATGGCTGTGGTTGGTTCTAGAGGAGTTCAGTCCTGGTACTAAGTGATTGCCTGGAACAGAATCAGAGACAGCAGCGGAGTCATAGAGAAAGCCGGGGTCAGCATCAAGTGGGCAGCGCAGTACTAAATCATAAGCCGAATCTAGATCGAGGATGAAGTTGAGGTCAGAAACTAGCAGTCAGGGTTACATAGCAGGGTCACAGAGAGCACGCTGAAGACCAGTCAGGACTGACACTGAGTTAAATATAGGATGACTGGCACCAATCTGCACAAGCACTAGGAAACACGTGAACAAACGCAAACACTTTCTGAGTACATTGGGCAGGCCATGAATCTCAATTCCTCTATTTGGGCTATTTCACACAGCTTTTAAACTCTGTGTAGGCAGCCCGTATAAAGTGAACAGGTTAACACTGTATGGACTCACCTGCACAGCCAAGTTTGACAGGTACGAAGGGGAAAATGCAAAGGCCCGAACACGCAGGCTCTGGGTCCATTTGTGCGAACGAGCCCTCAAAATTTGTTATCTTTGAACAACTGCATTAGTGCTGTAATTACTGTTAAAACAAGTGATTTATTTCTATTAACAGCTAGAAAGAATTACAAAAAGAAGAGGAGCAACGCTAAAGTCCAGGTATCAGGTATGTAATGGGTATAGCTTGTCGGTGGTAAAGTTAAAGTGGGTCTGTTGTAAAATAAGATGCCATGATTTTACTGCAAGCATGATTCCAACATTTTACAGTGATGAGAGAACTCAATAAAAACAAAAAAACTTCAAGTAAAGTGTTGAATTGATTGAAAAAAGAAATTGCAGGCAAACAAAAATGAAGCAAATGTAGGCTGTTACATAATCATGAGTAAATATTCTAATCCTAAATCAGACCTGACTTTGAAACAACGTGATTATTATTAATGTTTTGTTTATGGTGATAATAAGTTTGTTTTATTTTTTTTTTTCTTTCTTTAATTTAACCGCTTGAGGCCCACCCACAGTACTTTTACTGCTGTATATATACATGATTTTGCATTTTTGGCAGCCCTCCTCCCTGTCAATTTGGGCACACTGTGTGCTTACAGTGAATCACACCCCCCCCCCCCCTAGTAAAACACTCCCATCACACAGTTAACCCTTTGCCCCCAAATGTTAACCCCTTTCTGCCCAGTCCCATTAGTACAGTGTCAATGCTTTTTTTTTGCACTGATCACTGTATTGGTGTCACTGGGGATGTCAGTGACACCAAGTCAGGTCCCCGTAGTGTCAGAATGCCCACCGCAGTCCTGGAGTCCCGCTGTCCCGCTATAAATCACTGATCACTGCCATAAGTTGCTGATCACCGCCATTATTAAAAATTGAACAGGTGATCAAATACAGAAAAAAGAATAATTAACGAGCGCTTGGAGATGTATAACAAGCAGCTGGCATAAAAGGCACAAACCTTCACACTAAGATAATATCACATGCAGCGCTATAAAAAGTATAAAATAACATATACAGTAATATGTGATGGACTACTAGTGCTTAGTAGTGATTTATGGGTGTCCACATAGTATAATGCAATAGTCCCAATAAACTGTGCAGGACGTGATGAACTCCGTGCTGTGAAGTGTTTAATACTATGCACTCACCAGAAAGCGCATAATATGCGCATTTGAGTTGTCAGACCACTCCTGGTCCCAGAAAAGTCGAATCTGTATGGATCATCTGGCAAGCTGTCACTCTGTCACTCCTTGGCCAGCAGGGGGATTCCCGACATCCAGAAACCCTTATAGGGCTAATCCAGGTTCCTTAACCAGGGCACTCATATGAAGTATCCACCTTAAGAGAGGGGGGGCTTGACCAGAAAGCCCACCCCAAAAAATACTGATAGTGTAGTATGTTCCAAAAAGGTTCTTTATTGAAGATAATGTAAACACAGGTCACTCACAGGATTTCCCAGATTCAAAGATGGCCGCCGGCCTCCACGAGGTACGGAACGGCGTGACGTCACCGGCTAGGCTCCACCCTGACGCGTTTCGTGCGGACGAGCACGTTGATTGATAACGTGCTCGTCCGCACGAAACGCGTCAGGGTGGAGCCTAGCCGGTGACGTCACGCCGTTCCGTACCTCGTGGAGGCCGGCGGCCATCTTTGAATCTGGGAAATCCTGTGAGTGACCTGTGTTTACATTATCTTCAATAAAGAACCTTTTTGGAACATACTACACTATCAGTATTTTTTGGGGTGGGCTTTCTGGTCAAGCCCCCCCTCTCTTAAGGTGGATACTTCATATGAGTGCCCTGGTTAAGGAACCTTGATTAGCCCTATAAGGGTTTCTGGATGTCGGGAATCCCCCTGCTGGCCAAGGAGTGACAGCTTGCCAGATGATCCATACAGATTCGACTTTTCTGGGACCAGGAGTGGTCTGACAACTCAAATGCGCATATTATGCGCTTTCTGGTGAGTGCATAGTATTAAACACTTCACAGCACGGAGTCCATCACGTCCTGCACAGTTTATTGGGACTATTGCATTATACTATGTGGACACCCATAAATCACTACTAAGCACTAGTAGTCCATCACATATTACTGTATATGTTATTTTATACTTTTTATAGAGGTGATCAAATACCACCAAAAGAAAGCTCTATTTCTGTGAAAAAAGGACATAAATCTCATTTGGGTACAGCACTGCATGACCGTGCAATTGTCAGTTAAAGTAGCGCAGTGCCGTATTGCAAAAATGGTCTGGTCAGGAAGGGGGCGGGGAATCCTCTGGAGGGCGAGGGGTTAAAGAGCGTATGTCTTGTACTGAATGACTAGGAAAACACGATTATTGATTTACTAAAATCGGTTTCCTGGACAACAGTACAGGACCCAGGTTCCTCTCTTTGGTTCTTTATGATCTCCCTATTTCTTGGTACAAATCTGAGGCTAGCTGGGAGCAGGAGGGGTTATATAAGGGATGTCCTTGCACCATTTGCCAGCATCCACTCCCTTCAATATGGCTTCATATAACCCAGTTATAATGATTGATTTTGTTGGTAACTCAAAAATCCTATTTTTTTTTTTTGCCATTTGTGACCCTTCTTGAGTCTCACTTGTTTTATGTTCCAGGATTGTCACGTAACATTAAACAACATGCAAATAAAAACAGAGGACCTAGACGAGCCCAAACACAATCAAATCAAGGTAACATACAGTAGATACATATTTGTATTACATGGTGATGAAATTACATCAATCTGTGTATGTTTCTTAAATTCCTCTGTAACCCTGCATGTATCACTCATTTTGCCCCCATATGACCTCCTGTGTTAGCACACACATGCAATGATTGCTGGTCCATGAGCAGTCAGATCAAAGCTGCAGAAAGTTGTGTGTTTGATGCTTCAATTGCAAATGACATTTTTCTTTAGATACAGTATATTGCCAAAAGTATTGGGCCCACCTTCCAAATCATGTGATTCAGGTGTTCCAATCCCCTCCATGGCCACAGGTGTATACAGTCAAGCCCCTAGACATGCAGACTGCTTCTACAAACATTGGTGAAAGAATGGGTCGCTCTCAGGAGCTCAGTGACTCCAAGCGTGGTCCCGTGATAGGTGGTCACCTGGGCAATAAGTCCATCCGTGACATTTCCTGGCTACTAAATATTCCACGCTCAACTGTTAGTGGGATTATAACAAAGTGGAAGAAACTGGGAACAGCAACTCAGCCATCAAGTGGTAGGCCATGTCACATGACAGGGCGGGGTCAGAGCATGCTGAAGCGCACAGTGCGCAGAAGTCGCCAACTGTCTGCAGAGTCAATAGCTAAAGACCTCCAAACTTGGTGTGGCCTTCAGATGAGCCCAACAACAGTGCGTAGAGAGCTTCATGGAATGGGTTTCCATGGCCGAGCAGCTGCATCCAAGCCTTCCATCACCAAGTGCAATGCAAAGCGTCGGATGGTGTAAAGCACGCCGCCACTGGACTCTAGAGCAGAGGACACGTGTTCTCTAGAGTGACCAATCACACTTCTCTGTTTGGCAATCCAATGGATATGTCTGGGTTTGGCGGTTGCCGGGAGAACGGTACTTGCCTGACTGCATTGTGCCAAGTGTAAAGTTTGGTGGAGGGGGGATTATGGTGTTGAGGTGTTTTTTCAGGGGTTGGGCTTGGCCCCCTTGTTCCAGTGAAGGAACTCTTAAGGCGACATTTTGGACAATTTCATGCTCCCAACTTTGTGGGAAGAGTTTGGGGATGGCCCCTTCCTGTTCCAACATGACTGCCCACCAGTGCACAAAGCAAGGTCCATAAAGACATGGAGGAGCCAGTTTGGGGTGGAGGAACTTGACTGACCTGCACAGAGTCCTGACCTCAACTCCATAGAACACCTTTGGGATGAATTAGAGCGGAGACTGCGAGCCAGGCCTCCTCCCCCGACATCAGTGCCTGACCTGACAAATGTGCTTCTGGAAGAATGGTCCAACCTTCCCATAGACACCCTCCTAAACCTTGTGGACGGCGTTCCCAGAAGAGTTGAAGCTGTTATAGCTGCAAAGGGCGGGGCCAACTCAATATAGAACCCTACGGACTAAGACTGGGGGGCCATTAAAGGTCATGTACGTGGAGAGGCCCGCGGTCCAATACTTATGGCAATGTTATATGCACCTTTCCTCCGAGACATATACAGGTAGAGAGGAGAGTATAGTGCTGCTAGTTGATGGAAATGTCTTTCCTCACTTGATAGACAATTGTCCCCTGAGATTTCCCATCAGCTCTTGTTCTGGTGACAAGAATTTTCAATTTCCCATCAGTGATAATGATCACTAGGACAAATAGAGAGGATAAATTTCCCTAGTGGGGCACAGACAGAAATGCATTGTAACCCTTCTCTACTCAATCCAAAAGATAAAATAAAGCTTAAAAATAAAAATAAAATCACACATATACGTTAAGGCTGATGACACACAGGTGATTTTATGGCAGCAATGACCCCCTTCCCCGTTTTGGTAAAGCAATTCCTCACTAACAAATTCATAACATTTTCTGAGCTCAGTGATCAAAATTAAGCATAATTTCAGCTCCGCAGCAAAAGAGCTAGCAACTATTGCTCCTAATGCATTTTTATGAAAGGTTGCACTTATTGCTTTGCTACAAAACTATGACCCGTAGAATAAAATTGGACACAGGGTCAGCATGACTAAGGGAGGAACAGGTCAAAGAAGAGGTAAAAAATATGTAGTGAAAGGTGTAGGAGGCGTAGTTCTTACCTGATTGGAGGCTGAGGGTCAGATGGGTTGGATGGAGCTGCAAGGTTGCTGGGTATTCATTCCCGAACGTTCAGGCGAAGAGGAAACTTCCTCTCCCTCCCGCCCTGGGTTCTGGATTCCTGCTTTATTCATGGTGGTGGGGTAGTATTTGGTAGTTACGAATTTCTATTCCAAACAAAAAGGAAAAACAAAAATGATGAAGGTGATATTTGTCACAGCAGGTTGGCGGGTCTGGGGGTCTTTGGGGGGTCAGTGATTAACGATATTTATTAAACTTTGGGGCCCATCTAAGGTATGGTGCTTCCACTTTCTGGTCATTGGTGGTTCTCCCAGGAGCTAGGTTTCCTGGGGGAAAATCTAATAATGCGTGAGTTGTAACGTCGAGTCAGTTGGGGACATGGGTGTTTATAGCCATGGAGTGTACCTTAAGGACACCCAAAGACTCCCTCTTGGCTGCATTGTAAAATTTGCATTGTTGAAATTGTTTTAAGTTAAGTAATTTATTCATTTGTTAATCAAAGGGCTGCTGAAGCCATTTAAACCCATGTCACAGCTTGGGGTCGTTATTGAAGATTTAGGGACCAAAGTTAATGAATCCTTTAGTCATGACTTTTAGATAGCTATTTGTAGCAGAGATATGAAAAAAACTTCAGCGCAATAGGTAACTAATTATAATTATGCAGCTAGCATCTAATGTGTTCCCACATATATCAAAATAATTGAAAAATGCAGAGCATAATATATACAACTATATGAATATATCAAGCTTCTATTTATATTCATTACTAAGATGCTAATGCACTACATCTGTGCCGGCGCCATTTTGTTGTAGACAATCACGTGGTCTCGGGCGCCATTTTCTTGTAGATTATTCCCAAACGGTGTGTACTATCCTCAATTTGCAAGGAAATACTGCCACAATGCAGGTGAGTGCATATACACATAAAACACAGCGGACAAACTTAATAGTGATCCCGGATATCTTATATATATGTGTGTGTATATATATAATATATATATATAATTAGAGATGAGCGAAGAAATGAAAAATTCGATTCGACTGATTCGGCGAATTCGAGGACAATATTCGATTCGAGTCGAATAAATTCGCTGTGAATTTAACTTAAAAAAAGGGTTTCTAGGCTTCAGAGAGACTTAATATTAGTGCAGAACACTGTACCTTTAATTTAAATGCCCTTGGAGTCTGCTGGGGAAGAGAAATAATACTGTCAGTCAGTATGACATGCAGATGAGTGCCGTCGATCTTAGAATCACTGCACACTTCACTCCTTTGGCCAGTCACGGGGCCAAAACCAGTGTTTGGAGCCACAGTGTGGCGGTGGAGCCAGCAGCAATGGGAGGCCATACAGCAACCTATGACAAAATGGAAACCAGCAGGAGCGTGAGGAGACCTGAAAGTGGCACATGGCAGAGTGGGAGCAATGGGAGGCGGTACAGGGACCCAGGTCACACTGTGGGCCCAGCAGCAGCGTGACCAGGCGGTACGGGGGTCCATGGCCGATTTGGGGCTTGGTGGCACCTATGGAAGGCCTGTAATCTGCCAGCAACCTATGACAAAATGGAAAACCGCAGGAGTGTGAGGAGATTTCAAAGTGGCACATGGCAGAGTGGAAGCAATGGGAGGCCGTACAGGGACCCAGGTCACACTGTGAGCTCAGCAGCAGCGTGACCAGGAGGTACGGGGGCCCATGGCCGATATGGGGCCTGGCGGCACCTATGGGAGGCCGCTAATCTGCCAGCAACCTATGACAAAATGGAAAACCGCAGGAGTGTAAGGAGACCTCAAAGTGCCACATGGCAGAGTGGAAGCAATGGGAGGCCGTACAGGGACCCAGGTCACACTGTGGGCTCAGCAGCAGCGTGATCAGGAGGTACGGGGGCCCATGGCCGATATGGGGACTGGCGGCACCTATGGAAGGCCGCTAATCTGCCAGCACCCTATGACAAAATGGAACCCTGGGCTGGGGCAGGCAGAACCGCCGTATCTTTATCACGTTTTTCACAGGCCACCGAATGGCGACGCTGCATATGCTGACGCAACGCTGTAGTCCCAACATGGGCCCCCTGGCCACGCTTGACTTTCTGGCCACATAGACGACATTAGGCTACGTTTACTTCCTCGGGCGGCTTGACGAAAACTTGCCACACCGCCGAGTAGGAAACTTTGCACCCGCTACTCCTCACTGGCTGACTGCTACTTCCTCCGTGCACACCGGCACCACTACTGGCTGTGGTGGTAGGCTGCAGTGGAGCTGCTGCTCTACTCCGTGGCCGTTTGCCTCCACTGACAAAGCTGCGACCCTGCTGCCTCCTGGCAGCAGCAATGGGAGGCCGTACAGGGACCCAGGTCACACTGAGGGCTCAGCAGCAGCGTGACCAGGAGGTACGGGGGCCCATGGCCGATATGGGGCCTGGCGGCATCAATAGAAGGCCTGTAATCTGCCAGCAACCTATGACAAAATGGACAACCGCAGGAGTGTGAGGAGATTTCAAAGTGGCACATGGCAGAGTGGAAGCAATGGGAGGCCGTACAGGGACCCAGGTCACACTGTGGGCTCAGCAGCAGCGTGACCAGGAGGTACGGGGGCCCATGGCCGATATGGGGCCTGGCGGCACCTATGGGAGGCCGCTAATCTGCCAGCAACCTATGACAAAATGGAA
Organism: Staurois parvus; assembly: GCF_062004578.1. Taxonomy (NCBI): domain Eukaryota; kingdom Metazoa; phylum Chordata; class Amphibia; order Anura; family Ranidae; genus Staurois; species Staurois parvus. The sequence continues at coordinate 28,622 of NW_028318768.1, read as the reverse complement.
AACCGCAGGAGTGTAAGGAGACCTCAAAGTGGCACATGGCAGAGTGGAAGCAATGGGAGGCCGTACAGGGACCCAGGTCACACTGTGGGCTCAGCAGCAGCGTGACCAGGAGGTACGGGGGCCCATGGCCGATATGGGGCCTGGCGGCACCTATGGGAGGCCGCTAATCTGCCAGCAACCTATGACAAAATGGACAACAGCAGGAGTGTGAGGAGATTTCAAAGTGGCACATGGCAGAGTGGAAGCAATGGGAGGCCGTACAGAGACCCAGGTCTCACTGTGGGACCAGCAGCAGCGTGACCAGGCGGTACGGGGGCCCATGGCCGATTTGACCTCATTTATCCCATAGTCCTGCCGACTCACGAATAGCGTGGCCTCCTCAAAGGGCCTGAGCAAGCGCAGGTGTCACGCATGAGCTGACAATGGCTGACATCTAAGTTACACAGGGAGTACCTTTATCCGCTTTTAACATCAGGAAATCTGTGATGGCCTTTAGCTGTTCGTAAAGGCGGTCTAACATACAGTTGTGACCAAAATTATTCAACCCCCAATGCTGTAAAGGGGTTTAGGGACTATAGTGTACATTTGGAATTGTATTCAGAATCAAATCCTACAAGGACGTTGTAACTACCCAAATGCAACTAAAATGACATCAATTGTTTATGTAATACAGTAGTAAATGGTTCTTATGTGGTTTCTTCATTGCCACAATTATTCAACCCCTTAAAGACTACCACTCTGAAGAACAGAGGTTCATACAGGTGCTTTCCATCAGGTATTGAAAACACCTGTGGATGTCACCGAGCAGCAATCAAGCATAATAAGCACCAATTAGGCAGCTTTAAAATGACTGTGATACTCAGCTCCTTCTAGACATTTACTGGTGTGGTTACAAACATGGTGAAGGCAAGAGAATGGTCCAGGAAGACAAGAGAAGAGGTGATTTCTCTTCACAGGAAGGGCAATGGCTATAAGAAGATTGCAAAGATGTTAAACATACCAAGAGACACCTTAGGAAGCATCATTCGCAAATTCAAGGCAAAGGGCACTGTTGAAACGCTACCTGGTCGTGGCAGAAAGAAGATGCTGACTTCGACTGCTGTGCGCTACCTGAAGCGTAGAGTGGAGAGAAGTCCCCGTGTGACTGCTGAGGAACTGAGAAAAGATTTGTCAGATGTGGGTACAGAAGTTTCAGCCCAGACAATAAGACGCACACTGCGTAATGAAGGCCTCCGTGCCAGAACTCCCAGGCGTACCCCCTTGCTGTCTCCAAAGAATAAGAAGAGTCGACTGCAGTATGCCAAAAGCCATGTGGACAAACCACAAAAGTTGTGGGATAGTGTTCTGTGGACTGATGAAACAAAATTAGAACTGTTTGGGCCCATGGATCAACGCTATGTTTGGAGGAGGAAGAACAAGGCCTATGATGAAAAGAACACCTTGCCTACTGTGAAGCATGGTGGAGGGTCAATCATGCTTTGGGGCTGTTTTGCTTCTGCAGGTACAGGGAAGCTTCAGCGTGTGCAAGGTACCATGAATTCTCTTCAGTACCAGGAGATATTGGATGGAAACGTGATGCAGTCCGTCACACACCTGAGGCTTGGGAGACGTTGGACCTTTCAACAGGACAATGATCCCAAGCATACCTCCAAGTCCACTAGAGCATGGTTGCAGAGGAAAGGCTGGAACATTTTGGAGTGGCCATCGCAGTCACCAGACTTAAATCCGATTGAGAACCTCTGGTGGGACTTAAAGAAAGCAGTTGCAGTGCGCAAGCCTAAGAATGTGACTGAACTGGAGGCCTTTGCCCATGAAGAATGGGCGAAGATACCCGTAGATCGCTGCAAGACACTTGTGTCAAGCTATGCTTCACGTTTAAAAGCTGTTATAACTGTAAAAGGATGCTGTACTAAGTACTAAGATTGAATGTCACTTGGGGGTTGAATAAAACTGATAATGCTGTGAGCACAGAAAAGACATTTGTGGTTATTTCATTATAACTGTTATGTTATATTTGTCTGACCTACAAGTGCCTCTTTAATGTAAATGTAAGCAAGATGACTGAATGATCAAAAGCAATGTCAAACTGGCCAAAACACTCAATTTCAGTGGGGGTTGAATAATTTTGGTCACAACTGTATGTAGGGTTGAATTACACCTTGTTGCAACATCACAGCATGAGGAGTCGGTACGGGGGCCCATGGCAGATTACGTGCCTGGCAGCAGCAATGGGAGGCCCGTAATCTGCCAGCACCCTATGTCAAAAAATTCAACACACCAGCAGTGTGAGGAGACCTGAAAGTGGCACATGGCAGAGTGTGGCGATGGAGACAGCAGCAATGGGAGGCCGTACAGGGACCCATGAGAGACTCTGGACCTGGCAGCAGCAGGAGGAGGTGGTATATAGGGGCCTATGGCAGATTAGGGGCCTGGCAGCAGCTATAGGAGGCCCGTAATCTTGCAGCACCCTATGTCAAAAAATTCAACACACCAGCAGTGTGAGGAGACCTGAAAGTGGCACATGGCAGAGTGTGGCGATGGAGACAGCAGCAATGGGAGGCCGTACAGGGACCCATGAGAGACTCTGGACCTAGCAGCAGCATGAGGAGGCGGTATATAGGGGCCCATGGCAGATAAGAGGCCTGGCAGCAGCTATAGGAGGCCCGTTATCTTGCAGCACCCTATGTCAAAAAATTCAACACACCAGCAGTGTGAGGAGACCTGAAAGTGGCACATGGCAGAGTGTGGCGATGGAGACAGCAGCAATGGGAGGCCGTACAGGGACCCATGAGAGACTCTGGACCTAGCAGCAGCATGAGGAGGCGGTATATAGGGGCCCATGGCAGATAACAGGCCTGGCAGCAGCTATAGGAGGCCCGTTATCTTGCAGCACCCTATGTCAAAAAATTCAACACACCAGCAGTGTGAGGAGACCTGAAAGTGGCACATGGCAGAGTGTGGCGATGGAGACAGCAGCAATGGGAGGCCGTACAGGGACCCATGAGAGACTCTGTACCTGGCAGCAGCAGGAGGAGGCGGTATATAGGGGCCTATGGCAGATTAGGGGCCTGGCAGCAGCTATAGGAGGCCCGTAATCTGCCAGCACCCTATGTCAAAAAATTCAACACAACAGCAGTGTGAGGAGACCTGAAAGTGGCACATGGCAGAGTGTGGCGATGGAGACAGCAGCAATGGGAGGCCGTACAGGGACCCATGAGAGACTCTGGACCTAGCAGCAGCATGAGGAGGCGGTATATAGGGGCCCATGGCAGATAAGAGGCCTGGCAGCAGCTATAGGAGGCCCGTTATCTTGCAGCACCCTATGTCAAAAAATTCAACACACCAGCAGTGTGAGGAGACCTGAAAGTGGCACATGGCAGAGTGTGGCGATGGAGACAGCAGCAATGGGAGGCCGTACAGGGACCCATGAGAGACTCTGGACCTAGCAGCAGCAGGAGGAGGCGGTATATAGGGGCCCATGGCAGATAAGGGGCCTGGCAGCAGCTATAGGAGGCCCGTTATCTTGCAGCACCCTATGTCAAAAAATTCAACACAACAGCAGTGTGAGGAGACCTGAAAGTGGCACATGGCAGAGTGTGGCGATGGAGACAGCAGCAATGGGAGGCCGTACAGGGACCCATGAGAGACTCTGGACTTGGCAGCAGCAGGAGGAGGCGGTATATAGGGGCCTATGGCAGATTAGGGGCCTGGCAGCAGCTATAGGAGGCCCGTAATCTGCCAGCACCCTATGTCAAAAAATTCAACACAACAGCAGTGTGAGGAGACCTGAAAGTGGCACATGGCAGAGTGTGGCGATGGAGACAGCAGCAATGGGAGGCCGTACAGGGACCCATGAGAGACTCTGGACCTGGCAGCAGCATGAGGAGGCGGTATATAGGGGCCCATGGCAGATAAGGGGCCTGGCAGCAGCTATAGGAGGCCCGTTATCTTGCAGCACCCTATGTCAAAAAATTCAACACAACAGCAGTGTGAGGAGACCTGAAAGTGGCACATGGCAGAGTGTGGCGATGGAGACAGCAGCAATGGGAGGCCGTACAGGGACCCATGAGAGACTCTGGACCTGGCAGCAGCATGAGGAGGCGGTATATAGGGGCCCATGGCAGATAAGGGGCCTGGCAGCAGCTATAGGAGGCCCGTTATCTTGCAGCACCCTATGTCAAAAAATTCAACACAACAGCAGTGTGAGGAGACCTGAAAGTGGCACATGGCAGAGTGTGGCGATGGAGACAGCAGCAATGGGAGGCCGTACAGGGACCCATGAGAGACTCTGTACCTGGCAGCAGCAGGAGGAGGCGGTATATAGGGGCCTATGGCAGATTAGGGGCCTGGCAGCAGCTATAGGAGGCCCGTAATCTGCCAGCACCCTATGTCAAAAAATTCAACACAACAGCAGTGTGAGGAGACCTGAAAGTGGCACATGGCAGAGTGTGGCGATGGAGACAGCAGCAATGGGAGGCCGTACAGGGACCCATGAGAGACTCTGTACCTGGCAGCAGCATGAGGAGGCGGTATATAGGGGCCTATGGCAGATTAGGGGCCTGGCAGCAGCTATAGGAGGCCCGTAATCTGCCAGCACCCTATGTCAAAAAATTCAACACAACAGCAGTGTGAGGAGACCTGAAAGTGGCACATGGCAGAGTGTGGCGATGGAGACAGCAGCAATGGGAGGCCGTACAGGGACCCATGAGAGACTCTGGACCTAGCAGCAGCATGAGGAGGCGGTATATAGGGGCCCATGGCAGATAAGAGGCCTGGCAGCAGCTATAGGAGGCCCGTTATCTTGCAGCACCATATGTCAAAAAATTCAACACACCAGCAGTGTGAGGAGACCTGAAAGTGGCACATGGCAGAGTGTGGCGATGGAGACAGCAGCAATGGGAGGCCGTACAGGGACCCATGAGAGACTCTGGACCTAGCAGCAGCAGGAGGAGGCGGTATATAGGGGCCCATGGCAGATAATGGGCCTGGCAGCAGCTATAGGAGGCCCGTTATCTTGCAGCACCCTATGTCAAAAAATTCAACACAACAGCAGTGTGAGGAGACCTGAAAGTGGCACATGGCAGAGTGTGGCGATGGAGACAGCAGCAATGGGAGGCCGTACAGGGACCCATGAGAGACTCTGTACCTGGCAGCAGCAGGAGGAGGCGGTATATAGGGGCCTATGGCAGATTAGGGGCCTGGCAGCAGCTATAGGAGGCCCGTAATCTGCCAGCACCCTATGTCAAAAAATTCAACACAACAGCAGTGTGAGGAGACCTGAAAGTGGCACATGGCAGAGTGTGGCGATGGAGACAGCAGCAATGGGAGGCCGTACAGGGACCCATGAGAGACTCTGGACCTGGCAGCAGCATGAGGAGGCGGTATATAGGGGCCCATGGCAGATAAGGGGCCTGGCAGCAGCTATAGGAGGCCCGTTATCTTGCAGCACCCTATGTCAAAAAATTCAACACAACAGCAGTGTGAGGAGACCTGAAAGTGGCACATGGCAGAGTGTGGCGATGGAGACAGCAGCAATGGGAGGCCGTACAGGGACCCATGAGAGACTCTGGACCTGGCAGCAGCATGAGGAGGCGGTATATAGGGGCCCATGGCAGATAAGGGGCCTGGCAGCAGCTATAGGAGGCCCGTTATCTTGCAGCACCCTATGTCAAAAAATTCAACACAACAGCAGTGTGAGGAGACCTGAAAGTGGCACATGGCAGAGTGTGGCGATGGAGACAGCAGCAATGGGAGGCCGTACAGGGACCCATGAGAGACTCTGTACCTGGCAGCAGCAGGAGGAGGCGGTATATAGGGGCCTATGGCAGATTAGGGGCCTGGCAGCAGCTATAGGAGGCCCGTAATCTGCCAGCACCCTATGTCAAAAAATTCAACACAACAGCAGTGTGAGGAGACCTGAAAGTGGCACATGGCAGAGTGTGGCGATGGAGACAGCAGCAATGGGAGGCCGTACAGGGACCCATGAGAGACTCTGGACCTGGCAGCAGCATGAGGAGGCGGTATATAGGGGCCCATGGCAGATAAGGGGCCTGGCAGCAGCTATAGGAGGCCCGTTATCTTGCAGCACCCTATGTCAAAAAATTCAACACACCAGCAGTGTGAGGAGACCTGAAAGTGGCACATGGCAGAGTGTGGTGATGGAGACAGCAGCAATGGGAGGCCGTACAGGGACCCATGAGAGACTCTGGACCTAGCAGCAGCAGGAGGAGGCGGTATATAGGGGCCTATGGCAGATTAGGGGCCTGGAAGCAGCTATAGGAGGCCCGTAATCTGCCAGCACCCTATGTCAAAAAATTCAACACAACAGCAGTGTGAGGAGACCTGAAAGTGGCACATGGCAGAGTGTGGCGATGGAGACAGCAGCAATGGGAGGCCGTACAGGGACCCATGAGAGACTCTGGACCTGGCAGCAGCATGAGGAGGCGGTATATAGGGGCCCATGGCAGATAAGGGGCCTGGCAGCAGCTATAGGAGGCCCGTTATCTTGCAGCACCCTATGTCAAAAAATTCAACACAACAGCAGTGTGAGGAGACCTGAAAGTGGCACATGGCAGAGTGTGGCGATGGAGACAGCAGCAATGGGAGGCCGTACAGGGACCCATGAGAGACTCTGTACCTGGCAGCAGCAGGAGGAGGCGGTATATAGGGGCCTATGGCAGATAAGGGGCCTGGCAGCAGCTATAGGAGGCCCGTTATCTTGCAGCACCCTATGTCAAAAAATTCAACACACCAGCAGTGTGAGGAGACCTGAAAGTGGCACATGTTTGAGGCATGATTCATGGCGGATTTAGTCAGTTGTGTCAGGAACTGGTGGTTTGAAATCCAGACTAATCCACGCCTGATTCATTTTCACAAACGTGAGTCTCTCCACACTTTGGGTGGACAGTCGTGTCCTCCGCGGAGTTACAATACCTCCTGCCGCACTAAACACGCGCTCCGATGCCACGCTACTGGCCGGGCATGACAGCCTTTCAAGGGCAAATTCAGCTAGTTGGGGCCAAAGGTCAAGTTTCGTTGCCCAGTAGTCAAGGGGATTGTCTACCTCGGTTGGCAGGGTGCTGTCCAAGTAGGCCCAAGCCTGTTGTTTGAGCTCCTGCTCCAGGTCCACCTGATGCTGCTGCTGCTGCTGCGGCTGGTTAGTAGTTTCCTCACTGCGCTGGTGAAGAAAGCTACTCATCATCGACTGCAGACTGAGGCAGCCGCTGCTGGTGGAGCTGCCACTGCTCCTACCACCCCACCCCTCCCCTGCTGCCATGCCAGCGGAACGCGAGCGCACAGGGCCCACAGTGTCTGAGGATGGACGTTGGCGCACAAAGGCAGAGACCAACTGACTACATAGGTGGTTTTTATAGTACGTAATTTTGGCCTCCCTCTCAGCAGGTGTGAAAAAGGCCACCATTTTGGACCGGTAGCGAGGGTCCAACAAGGTGGACAGCCAAAAGTCATCCCTCTGTCTGATGGTTATTATTCGGCTGTCGCTACGCAAGCAACCGAGCATGCTATGGGCCATTTGTGCCAAGGAATGCGAGGGACTCCCTGCCTCCATCTTCACAGCATACTGCCACGGTGCGTCTGGGTCCTCTGTCTCCTCCTCCTCCTCCTCCTCTACCAGATGCTCCTGCTCCTCCACTCCTGTCCGCTGAGTGGAAAAACCACCCATTTCACTCAATAATTCCTGAGCACAAATGTCCTCCTCTACCTCCTCCTCTTCTTCCTGTCCTGCCCCCACAGGGGTCATCTGGCGTTGAGATCTGTGCGCCACGTCTACCGCACCCTGACCAGCCATTGTTAACAGCATTTGTTCCAGGACGTGCAACAGAGGAATGACGTCGTTCATCCCATAGTCCTGCCGACTCACGAATAGCGTGGCCTCCTCAAAGGGCCTGAGCAAGCGGCAGGTGTCACGCATGAGCTGCCAATGGCTGACATCTAAGTTACACAGGGGAGTACCTTTATCCGCTTGTAACATCAGGAAATCGGTGATGGCCTTTCGCTGCTCGTAAAGGCGGTCTAACATGTGTAGGGTTGAATTCCACCTTGTTGCAACGTCGCAGATCAGGCGATGCTGTAGAATTCCGTTCTGCCGCTGCAGCTCAATGAGGGTGTTCTTTGCGGTGTAGGAATGGCTGAAATGCATGCACAGTTTACGTGACATTTTAAGGATGTCTTGCAGTGGGATGGTGGATTTTAGGAACCGCTTGACAACCAGATTGAACACGTGAGCCATGCATGGCGCATGGCACAACCTTCCTTGACGCAGAGCAGACACCATGTTCTTTCCGTTGTCAGTCAACATGGTTCCGATTTTTAGTTTGCGCGGAGACAGCCATCTGTCGATTTCTCTGTTCATTACACTCAGAAGTTCCTCCCCTGTGTGACTACGTTCGCCAAGGCATACCAGGTGCAGCACAGCGTGACACCGTTGCGCCCTGCACATGTGATATGCCGGTCGGATAATGGGACTTGGCACGGGGGTGGCGGCTGAGGACACGGCGGAAAAAGAGGTGGTAGAGGCGGACATGCTTGCTGGACCAAGGACGTGCAAACGTGGAGGCAAAAGCGTCGTGACCTGTCCAAGTTGCTGGTGCGGCTGTGCCGGCACCACGTTCACCCAGTGGGCCGTAAATGACATGTACTGTCCCTGACCGTAGTTACAGCTCCACACGTCGGCGCTGCCGTGCACTTTGGCAGAGACCGACATGCTCAAAGACTGGCCCACCATCTCTTCTACATGTGAATGCAGGGCTGGCACTGCCTTTTGGGCAAAGAAATGACGGCTTGGCACTCTCCACCGCGGCGCGGCACAAGCCATCATTTCTCGGAAAGGTGCTGAGTCCACCAGTTGGAAAGGGAGGGACTGCAGCACCAGCAACTTGGACAGGAGGACGTTCAGCTTTTGCACCGTCGGGTGCGTGCTCGAAAACTGTTGTCTCTTGGATACGGATTCCAAGAAAGACTGTTGACGGAATCCGAAAAGAGGAGTAGCAGGAGAAGGAGCATCTGAACGAGCGGAAGATGCCAACGAGCGACAACTCCCCTCAGCAGAGGTGTTGGAGCCTTGACTGGCTGATAGAGGGTGATTGACGACGTCGGGTGACGGAGCAAGTAACGGAGCGGGTGATGGAGCGGGGGCTGGGGCAGGCAGAACCGCCGTATCTTTATCACAGTTTTCCCAGGCCACCGAATGGTGACGCTGCATATGCTGACGCAACGCTGTAGTCCCAACATGGGCCCCCTGGCCACGCTTGCATTTCTGGCCACATAGTCGACATACGGCTACGTTTACTTCCTCGGGCGGCTTGACGAAAAATTGCCACACCACCGAGTAGGAAACTTTGCCCCCGCTACTCCTCACTGGCTGACTGCTACTTCCTCCGTGCGCACCGGCACCACTACTGGCCGTGGTGGTAGGCTGCAGTGGAGCTGGTGCTCTACTCCGTGGACGTTTGGCTCCACTGACACTGATGCGACCCTGCTGCCTCCTGGGCAACCCACCGACTGTTTCGCTCGCTGCCAAGCTGGCACCCTCTTCTCCTGATGATGCGGAAGAAATTGCCTGATGACGACGAGGCAGCCAAGTGCGATCAACCTCCTCATCATCAAGTACGGTCTCCGCCTCACTACTAGCCCCCTCGGCTGCGTCTGGGTCAGGAGACACACCTGTCTCTAGACCGGCTACCGAGCCACTCTCCTCGCCAGTACTTCTTCGCCTGGCTGCTGAAAAGGCGGATGTCTCCCCCCGTTCCTGACCGCCCTCTGTTAGCTCTTCCTCACTGTACAGTGGGGCTGAGCCCACAGCATGCGATACTTCGCTTGGTGAGGGAACAGCAAAGGACAGGGGCAGGTAGAGGACATGTGATTTCAGTGGGCTTGCTCCCGGGCCATGCCAACTAACGGTTGTGTTTGACGTACCCACCGACCGTTGGCTGTAGGTGTCAGAGGTGACCTGGGAAGAGGAAGACGACCGAGCCAACCAATCAATGACGGCAGGGTTGTCGGTGGAGACACGACCGCTGGATGACACCGGGAGCACTGGCCTCTGGCTGCGAATACTGCTGCCTCGACCCCTTCCTCTGCTGCCACGTCTGCTCGCTCCTAAAACATTGCCTCCTCTGCCACTCCTCTGCATGTTGTCTGACACACTCTTTAATTCAACGATTATGTGTCCCTGAGTAACAATTCTGTGTCCCTGAGTAACAATTCTGTGTCTGTGCGAGTAACAATTCTGTGGCCCTAAGTAACAGTTCTGTGGCCCTCAGTAACAGTTCTGTGTCTGTGCGAGTAACAATTCTGTGTCTGTGCGAGTAACAATTCTGTGGCCTAAGTAACAGTTCTGTGGCCTTCAGTAACAATTCTGTGTCTGTGCGAGTAACAATTCTGTGTCTGTGCGAGTAACAATTCTGTGTCTGTGCGAGTAACAATTCTTTGTCTGTGCGAGTAACAATTCTCTGGCACTCAGTAACAATTCTGTCTGTCCCTGAGTAACAATTCTCTGGCACTCAGTAACAATTCTGTCTGTCCCTGAGTAACAATTCTCTGGCACTCAGTAACAATTCTGTCTGTCCCTGAGTAACAATTCTGTCTGTCCCTGAGTATGAATTCTGTGGCCCTAACTAGCGTTTCTTTGTCCCTAAGTAACAGTTCTGTGGCCCTGAGTAACAATTCTGTGTCTGTGCGAGTAACAATTCTGTGGCCCTAAGTAACAGTTCTGTGGCCCTCAGTAACAGTTCTGTGTCTGTGCGAGTAACAATTCTGTGTCTGTGCGAGTAACAATTCTGTGGCCCTAAGTAACAGTTCTGTGGCCTTCAGTAACAATTCTGTGTCTGTGCGAGTAACAATTCTGTGTCTGTGCGAGTAACAATTCTGTGTCTGTGCGAGTAACAATTCTGTGTCTGTGCGAGTAACAATTCTTTGTCTGTGCGAGTAACAATTCTGTGTCTGTGCGAGTAACAATTCTGTGTCTGTGCGAGTAACAATTCTGTGTCTGTGCGAGTAACAATTCTCTGGCACTCAGTAACAATTCTGTCTGTCCCTGAGTAACAATTCTCTGGCACTCAGTAACAATTCTGTCTGTCCCTGAGTAACAATTCTCTGGCACTCAGTAACAATTCTGTCTGTCCCTGAGTAACAATTCTGTCTGTCCCTGAGTATGAATTCTGTGGCCCTAACTAGCGTTTCTTTGTCCCTAAGTAACAGTTCTGTGGCCCTGAGTAACAATTCTGTGTCTGTGCGAGTAACAATTCTGTGTCTGTGCGAGTAACAATTCTGTGTCTGTGCGAGTAACAATTCTGTGTCTGTGCGAGTAACAATTCTTTGTCTGTGCGAGTAACAATTCTCTGGCACTCAGTAACAATTCTGTCTGTCCCTGAGTAACAATTCTCTGGCACTCAGTAACAATTCTGTCTGTCCCTGAGTAACAATTCTCTGGCACTCAGTAACAATTCTGTCTGTCCCTGAGTAACAATTCTCTGGCACTCAGTAACAATTTTGTCTGTCCCTGAGTAAAAATTCTGTGGCCCTAATAACGTTTCTGTGGCCCTAAGTAACAATTCTCTGGCACTGAGTAACAATTCTGTCTGTCCCTGAGTATGAATTCTGTGGCCCTAACTAGCGTTTCTTTGTCCCTAAATAACGATTCTGTGGCCCTCATTAACAAGTCTGTGTCCCTGAGTAATGGTTCTCTGTCCCTAAGTAACTTTTCTCTGTCCCCAATTCTCGTTTCTGTGGCCCTAACTCTGTCCCTGTCCCTAGTACAGAGCGGTCTGCCTCTGTTCAATGACTGCAGGCAAATGAAGAATTCCAAAATGGCCGCTATTTATAGCTCGACCATTACACAGTGCTGGCTGGCTGGCTGCTGATTGGCTGATGCGATCACATGTCGTTGAGGAATGCATTATGGGTCAGCGCGCCTTGTCTGCGCGCCTTCCCAGACATCCCCGCTCCGTCGCCGCACATGTCAGCCGCCATTTTCTGAAAAATTTCGATTTGCGCGTCCGAATTAGGCTATTTTTCGGATTCGGCACGAATCGAAATTTTTCAGATATTCGACTCGAATTCCACTTCGGATACTTCGATTCGCTCATCTCTATATATAATCTCTAACCTATAAACAGGCACAGTAGGGATTATGGACCAAAAATGGCGTCAGCACAGATGTAATGCATTAGCATCTAGGTAATATAAATAGAAGGCTTGACATCCAATAGGCTACTCCTGATGAAGTCACATGTTGTGACGTAACGTGTAGGGTGGGCCAATGACATCAATCCACAAATCAGAAGTCTACGTGCCGCCATTTTGCAAGTGGGATTACAGCAACTAAACTGTGGTGTCCCAGGAAGACACATTTTAATGTGAGTACAATATATATATTTTAAATAAAGGTTGGTTTGGTTGTACATACTGCACTATATTCAGCGTTTTTTTTCTCTACATGACTACTGAGTGGATTGGATTAATACAATGTGTTGGCAAAGAGTGGGAAGATATTGTACCCTATATATATATATCTGCCCGGGTTAAAAGGGAAAAGTGTAGTTTGACCTGTCATTATGGGTCAAACAATAAGGTGAGCGCATAAGTGTGTTGGAAGTGCAGGAGCACAAAGGGGTGATACAGAAGCACCGTACACTTGTATATAGCGGTGTGATTACACCTGTTCACATAAAGCCATCGTGGAATATATGGGACTGTTTATCACGATTTATGTTGTATAAAGTATCACAAGCACTGTGGACATTACAGAATATGTTTGTCTATATATATCTAGTTTGGAATATATAACCATGGAGTATGTTTGATCATTAAGTGTCCACAAGCACTGTGGAGCTTTGTTTATATTTCACCATCACTGTAGGTTTATAAGTGCACATTCAGTAAATTCAAGGATTATTATTTGACACAGGATTATCACTGTGTTGATATATTCATATAGTTGTATATGTTATGTGCTGCATTTTTTTATTGAATATTTGTAGCAATGATCAGCAGCGTAATGACATAGCATGCAAGGGGGATGTATTTCAGGGATCACCAGATAACTGGCATTGTGTAGGACCTCTGGCGCATGTTGTCCCTTGGTAGGAGAAGCAGAACTCCATTGAGACAGGACCCTGGTAGTGCTGAGATGGCCATAGAAAGCACAGGGGTTGGAAAAAATTCAGAAAATAAGTATGGTAAAACAAAAACAAAATCGTTACCTAATATGGTGTTGGACCACCTTTTGGCATCCAAGGCAGCCTGAATTCTCCTGGGAATTGACAAATATAAGTCTTGGATGGTGGATAATGGAATCTGTTACCACTCTTCATGCAAAAGCCCTGGTCACAATCCTGCGCAATGTCCTTGTCTTTTTCAGTCAGTTGACTACGTCGACGGCACTTATACTTAAAAGACGTTTTCCCGGAAACTGTATACGCCGTCATAACCTTTGATCCTGTACCTCACGACATGGCAAATTGTTAGATTTCAGACACATATAATACTTCTTTAGTGTCTTGAGGTGATTATGAATGAATGAAGAGCCGTTGAAATAAAAAATGAAGTGTGATTTTATTCTATCACAATGGCTTAAAATAACAATGTAAAGCGTATCATGAACAGTTCCATGTAAATAAAACTACTGTAGAAATATCAAGCAGAAGTTTAAAGAAAAAGTCACTATTATTGTCATAACTGTCTGACCATGTGCAACGTCCATCTTCTTCTTGTCCTTCACGAGACTTTTGGGAAGAAGACGGAAATAGACGGAAGTGGCGGTCTTGTCTTGCAGCAAGCATCTGTTCCAGCTTCTCCTATGTGTGTGTGTGTTATGTATGAAAGAGTGTCAGTGTTAGCGTGCCCTCCCAGCTGTCCCTTATGGACCTTTTATAAAGGAACAGCATCATACCTAGTGATCTTAATACCTTCTATGGAAATTATTACTGCTTGGCAAAGCCATTTCATAAAAGGAAGGGGATGCTATACATATGATGTTTGATGGACAGGTACAGATGCTGATGTACATAATACTATAAGCCAGGGGTGTCCAAACTTTTTTGGAAGAGTGCCAGATTTGATGAAGTGAACATGTGCGAGGGCCGACCATTTTGCCCGACATTCTGATGAACCATTAACATTAAATGCAAATGAACTATTTTATGCAAAAGTTTATTGAAAACGGCATACTTTTCATTTTGTGACTTGGATGACAAATCTAAACAGGTGTTAAATCACTCTGCCAGCACAGGGAGAAGGAAAGCCCAAATCTCGCGAGATCTCGGAGGTCGCGAGATTTGGGCTTTGTTTCTCCTTGCACTGTCTGATAACGTCAAGCGATCCTGAGCACCAATCCATTATAGCCCAAATTGATACCATATTTTTTGCTCCATAAGACGCACCTGACCTTAAGACGCACCTAGGTTTTAGAGGCGAAAAACAGGGAAAAAAAATTCTGAACCAATGGACTGCAGACATAGTACAGGAGATGACCAGAGACTGAGGACACAGTACAGGGGATGACCAGAGACTGAGGACACAGTACAGGAGATGACCAGAGACTGCGGACACAGTACAGGAGATGACCAGAGACTGCGGACACAGTACAGGAGATGACCAGAGACTGCGGACACAGTACAGGAGATGACCAGAGACTGCGGACACAGTACAGGAGATGACCAGAGATTGCGGACACAGTACAGGAGATGACCAGAGACTGCGGACATAGTACAGGAGATGACCAGAGACTGCGGACACAGTACAGGAGATGACCAGAGACTGCGGACACAGTACAGGAGATGACCAGAGACTGCGGACACAGTACAGGAGATGACCAGAGACTGCGGACACAGTACAGGAGATGACCAGAGACTGCGGACACAGTACAGGAGATGACCAGAGACTGCGGACACAGTACAGGAGATGACCAGAGACTGCGGACACAGTACAGGAGATGACCAGAGACTGCGGACACAGTACAGGAGATGACCAGAGACTGCGGACACAGTACAGGAGATGACCAGAGACTGCAGACATAGTAAATAATGGTAAATGGTAGCCCCAGTAGTAATTCCCTGCGCACCACCTGGGATCCCTCGGCCCACGTTCCGGACCCCACAGATGAGCTGCCCAATATATAACTTACGGCCCTCCACTAGTGATTCTGCGAACGCCACTGAGGACTCCAGGGATATGTCGAGCGGGAATTGACGTCATCAGCCGGCACACAGAGAAGGAAAGCCCAAATCTCACGAGATCTCGGACGTCACGAGATTTGGGCTCTCCGTCCTGCGCCAGCTGATGATGTCAAGAGATCGCTGGAGTCCTCAGTAGCTTTCAGGGAATCACTACCGGGGGCCGTAAGTTATATATTTGGGTAGCTCACCTGTGGGGCCGTTTCAGTCCGGAACTCGGGCCGCAATTGGCCCGCGGGCCGGACTTTGGACATGCCTGCTATAAGCTAATGATGTAACCTCAGCTATTCATATTTAAAGGATAATATAACTTAAGAACATATCTTTACAACATATCAATGTATAAATCACTAATCTATTTATGTATCAATATTAGAAACATATACTAAATACACACAGATACTATAAAAAATACATTATGTAATAGTAAGTACCTTTGACATTTTACTAGAGACATCTAACCAGCTATACCTAAATATAGTCTTCAGCTGGTTTAGCTAACTCCTGTCTTATTTTACTGTCTCAGCTTAATTTATTCATATTTTTCAGTCTCAGTTATATCTGAAGAATTGTAATACTATTGGCTTAAGGTTTCCATTCAAACATATTAATATTAATTATGATTAATCATAAAAAACAAATATTTTGCAAGCTTGCCATCAGTATAAGTGCCGAATCATAAATTTGATTTCTTACACAAATAAATTGGCAACTTCAGTCACAGAGGCAGCAGCTACGTAGCACCAACAATTTTCCCTCTGTGAAGCTCAGTAAGCTCTGACATGACTCCGTATCACTAGCAGCGCACACAGTGAATGAGGAAAGTGAGGCATCCCACCTGTTAGCTAGGTGTCTCATCACACAGCGTAAGCAAAAGAATGTTACATCACTTCCGCTTTTAATGCCAAACATGTCGACACTTTCACACCTGCAAATCATGTGTGTGTTTCCATTTTTTGTCCAACCCCTGTATGTGCAGCACTCTTACAGGGGTTGTATCTTACACTGATACCAATTGTGGTTATTCCAGAGGTGACTGACACCAATGGTGGGGCACTAGCACCAATGCTGGTAGTTACCACTGCAGCCTACTGACACCGATGTTCAGTGTAACCACTGACACTAATGCTGGAGGTTGTTGCTTTCAGTGATACAGGGGGGTTACTACTGCACAAATAATCCAAAATACTGTTTTCTTTTTTTTTTTATACAGTAGTGGCAGCTTTGTCAGGACTTGTTCAGGATCCTATCAGGTTCTTCAATGAGGTTGAGGCCAAGCCTGCTTTATATGACCGAAGACATAAACATAACAATGACATGGAAGTGAAGAAGAAATTATGGAAAGAAGTGGCAAGTAAGGTGATCAAGCACTGGGGACAATTGGATTTCAAAGAGAGAGGAGATAAGTAAGTACATTACTTATACTGTATGTGAACCTTTACCTTGTAAAGCAACCCATTCAGTTTAAAGCTGAACTCCATCTTTTGATATACTTTACATAGTTTGCTTGGACCAAACGAAGTACACTCACTTTATTAGGGCCACCTTGCTAGTGCCAAGAAAATCTCCTCCCACACCATGACGCCACCACCACAAGCCTGAACCATTGATACAAGGCAGGATGGATCCACCACACATGACACCACCACCACCAGCCTGAACCATGGATACAAGGCAGGATGGATCCACCACACATGACACCACCACCACCAGCCTGAACCATGGATACAAGGCAGGATGGATCCCCCACACAATGACACCACCACCACCAGCCTGAACCATGGATACAAGGCAGGATGGATCCCCCACACCATGACGCCACCACCACAAGCCTGAACCATTGATACAAGGCAGGATGGATCCACCACACATGACACCACCACCACCAGCCTGAACCATGGATACAAGGCAGGATGGATCCCCCACACAATGACACCACCACCACCAGCCTGAACCATGGATACAAGGCAGGATGGATCCCCCACACCATGACGCCACCACCACAAGCCTGAACCATTGATACAAGGCAGGATGGATCCACCACACATGACACCACCACCACCAGCCTGAACCATGGATACAAGGCAGGATGGATCCCCCACACAATGACACCACCACCACCAGCCTGAACCATGGATACAAGGCAGGATGGATCCCCCACACCATGACCCCACCACCACAAGCCTGAACCATTGATACAAGGCAGGATGGATCCCCCACACAATGACACCACCACCACCAGCCTGAACCATTGATACAAGGCAGGATGGATCCACCACACAATGACACCACCACCACCAGCCTGAACCATGGATATAAGGCAGGATGGATCCCCCACACCATGACACCCCCACCACCAGCCTGAACCATTGATACAAGGCAGGATGGATCCACCACACATGACACCACCACCACCAGCCTGAACCATTCATACAAGGCAGGATGGATCCACCACACCATAACCCCACCACCACCAGCCTGAACCATTGATACAATGCACGATGGAACCATGCTTTCATGTTTACACCAATTCTGATCCTACCATCTGAATGTCGCAGCTGAACCAGTCTGCCCATTCTCCTCTGTCCTCTGACATCAACAAGGAATTCTCTTCCACACAACTTATTATTTTAAAAGACCTCCTGCGCTTACATGGAATCCTAACCTTAAAGAAAGCTGCTGGCACTAAACTTATACCCAAAATAAGTGAATGATAAATTAAATAAACATTGCATCGCTAATCAATAATATATATATAAGTATCCAATGAATAAGTGATACAATGAATAAACTCGATATACACCCCTAAGAGTATATATCCAAACTAATCAATAATTGTATAGAAGTGTCATGCGTGTAATCCCTTAAGGGAATATCTAGTGCAAAAAGTGACAAATATAATCATAAAACAATATAGTGACAAAAAAACATACAGTGCTCAAAATAAATAAACCAATATTCAGTTGCAAACAAAGTCCAAACAATTGGTAAGTATAATACAGGCAGTCCCCGAGTTAAGTACATTCGGCTTACGTAATACTCATACTTACGTACACTTCCCTCGGGACCGGAAGTCAAGCTGTCAGCATTCTTGTGCAGCAAGCTGATAAGAGACTAGCTGATAAGAGACATCAGAGAGACATAAGAGACAGAGACATCCATTGCTCGTTACTTGTGGGGCTAGCAGTGTCTGCCCACTATCTCCAAAGTGATTTAAGACTGTCTGTCTGCACCTCCGGGGAGAGGAAAGGAGAGGCTGTCAGGCTGCTCACTGAAGTGATCCTCCGTCTGTGCAGGGGGGAGGGGGCAGCGTGTGCTGTGTAAAGGAGAGCAGAGTTCTCTCATACAGTACATTACAGTACAGTGTAGTTTAGCCAAGATAGTTTAAAGTTGTACTCTACACTGTACAAGAGTTTACAGTATAATATTTGAATGTTGAATTTGATGTTTAAACATTTACATGCACATAAAAGTTAAATATGTTAAGGCAAACATGTGTCCAAGCTGCAGTTCTTATGCAAAACACCAGTTTAGAGCCTCTTGAGGTTTTACTGCTTTCTGTAACCTTATTACAAAAACGTAATCTAATATCCTGTCGTTTGGTTAGTAGTTAGTGCTTATAAAAGTGCCTGATTCAACTTATGAACAAATTCGACTTATGAACAAACCTACAGTCCCTATCTTGTACGTAACCCGGGGACTGCCTGTAATGCAATGCTTTGTGATGATCTTCACACTCCACTCTTCATGCAAAAAATATAATGTGCAGTGTGCGTGATTCACACGTGCCAATCCTTATCGGCCAAAATGCCCCCTCACCTCCTTACTTAGACCCCACAGGGCCAGCTCGCTTTAAGGATCAAACGATCCTATCAGAATGGATTCCTCTCTGGATTTCGCCTTCCACCTCCAGCATCCACCAGACTAGCAGCCAGCTCCTCCCAGGGTCATAATGAAACACAAACAGAGACCCTCCATAGTGCCACCAGTTTTATTAAACGATAAACAGATAGGAAATAGAGTTCCACTCACATTCGTGATGATTCAATCCAGCTTCCTTACCACATGCTATAGCATGAATCCTGAACACAGTGCAGTATAAACTGTATGTAGCTGCGGCCTATACCGCACATCCAGGGGCCTCGCAGGATAGTGAGGGACATTGTTGGCCCAAATGAACCATGTAAAGTATATCAAAAGATGGAGTTCAGCTTGAATATAGAAATGCAAGGGAAAATATTTCTGTCTAGATAAAAAACATTGTAAATACTTTTTTTAGAAGTGACCACTTGACCTCTGTTCTCAGCTGCATAAGGGGCTTAGAGAGGTGGGGGTGGTGACTGCAGGAGACAGAAAAGCAGTGCACTGATCTTCCCAGTTTAGAGCTGTGCAGGGGGGCAAGTCTTGGCAATTGGAGGACAGGTAGGCTGTGCACTCAGCACAGCCAGTAAACTGACCACACTAAAATGGATGAGCTGTCATGCCTAGTGCGGTCAGTTTGAAATAGAAAAGCACGGGGACTAGCAAGGACACCAGGGATTTCACACAGAGGAAGCAATGCAAAGAGAACAGGAGACTTTTTTTACATGGTACAATATACGCTTATCTAGAAAATGAAATGTTGGGGTAAGATTCTCTTTAATACTAATATGATATTAAAAGAGAAGTTTGGCTTTCCATTTTATCCTCAAATTATACTTACCTAGGTGGATGCAGCATTGATTCTAAGTGTGAGAACTCAGCAATCACATGACCGCTGATCGCAGAGTTCTCCCAGCCGCTCATAGCAGTCACCGCTGTCTGCCCTGCCCCCCTCTCGTGCACTCACTGGATCACTGGGCTTTGGAGGGGGAGGGAGTGGCTGGCTCAGGCTCTCAGCGGCTTGCTGAGATGTTGAGCCAGGTGCCACTCCAAACTCTGGGGTGGATCCCGACTTTAAAGTCAGGATCTTTCCCCAGCCTGGACCAGCTGAGTGACGTCAGCCGACAGCGGGCTTCAGTGAAAAACGAACTGCACTCCTGTTATCCACAGGAAAAGTTCAGCCAAAAGAGCTCCTTTAATAATCATAGTGTGCCATTTAAGCATTATATGCTGGGTGTTTTTTTTTCCATAAATTAATTTTATAAATTGTTTTTTGTTTTCCAGTAATTTCCCTGTCCAAAAAATGGAGAAACTTTGAACAATCTTTCCAAAGAGCATATAAAAAACAAGTCAATAAAAGTGAGAGTGATCCAGGGCCATCTGAAAGGGCCAAGTATCGTTACTATGATCAGCTTTTCTTCTTGAAACCTACAATGGATCAAAGACAGTAAGTAAAGAGCATGATTTCCACCGGCCACTTATACAAGGCCAACATTTCACATGACCCCCTAACACAGGGGCACCATTTCACCACAAATGCTACAGCAATTTTTATTCCCATCCACCCACAGCTGTGATTAGTTAATGCATGCATGTAGTTTATAGACATTTTCCACTGACCCCTGATTTAGGCAGGCCATAGATTATGCATACCTCCCAACTGTCCTTGATTTCGAGGGACTGTCCCTCTGCCCCTCTTTCCTGCTCATTTATCTCTCATTTTGGTCTGATCTCTGTACCAAAAAGTTTCCTGGAGCCAAACCTTTCATCCAATTTCTAAATTGCTGCATTTGTAAACTTTAAAAGCCAATATAAAGGAATAGTGGAGGTTAAAAAAATTATTTGTGAGTTTAACTAATTCTTTTTTTTTTATAATTCTCCTTTAAGGGGGCATGGTGGGGGGGTGTCCTATGCCTACATACATTTGCCAATTGGTGTCCCTCATTCCCATCTCAGATAGGCGGTATGGATTATGCATTTGGTGGAAGGAAAGAAAATTACTTGACTCCCCCTATCAACACAGTCAGTGTTGATGGGGGAATCCCTCCTGCAGCGCTGTTGTCTTCTGTCGGTGGGGAGCCTTGCCTGCTGGCAGAACACAATCATTAGTGCTGCCAGCTATTGCCAGCAGCACTATTCATTCAGGAACAACCTGACAGGCTGGTTGTACACAAGTCGATCAATGGAATGATGGGGCGGCACAGTGGCTTAGTGGTTAGCACATCTGCCTGGCAGTAAATGGGCCATGGGTTCGATTCCCAATCATGGCACCTGCATGGAGTTTGCATGTTCTCGCTGTGCTTGTGTGGGTTTCCTCTGGGTACTCCAGTTTCCTCCCACACTCCAAAGACATGCTGGTAGGTTAATTGGCTCCTGTCTAAATTGTCCCTAGTATGTGTATGTATGAATGTGAGTTAGGGACCTTAGATTGTACGCCCCTTGAGGGTCAGGGACTGATGTGAATGTTCAATATATATGTAAAGTGCTGCATAAATTGACAGAACTATATAAGTACATGAAATAAATAATAAAAATAAATGTACAACCCAGGTGCCCATGCATGGATCCAAATTCTACTGAACCAGCCGAATTGTGACTCATGTATAGCCGGCTTTAGGAGAATTTTTTTTTTTTTTTTTTTGCTTCAACTGACCACTGACCTATGGGCATACTTTGTGACCACTAACCACTGCAACTTTTACCTTTTTGTTTTTGTTTTTTTTTCCCATCCATCACCCAATTTGTTTTTACTAGTATATCTAATAAAAAAAAAAAAAAAAAGCTTTTATATGGTCTTACAAACTATCACTGTTTCTGATTTTGGTAGAACAACTTCCAATCTTGACTGTAACCAAGACAATGCGCAACAGGATTATGAAAATCGTGATGAAAGCAGGCCGAAAAATAATCAAGCTACAGCAAAGAAGACTGAGAAATCTAAACAAGGTCTTCATACCGTATCTGAAGAATTTTCGCAGGATAACATGCCAACTGACAAGGATGAGGATACATATTTTCTTTTATCATTCAAGGAAACACTTGGGAAAATCCCGCCAGAAAACAAACCTTAACTGAAAATTGAAATGATTAAAATGTTTGAGAAGTATTCAAAGCCAATTGTCCCAAGCAGTGATAATACTGTCACTAATATCCCTACTATCCATCACCTAAATGGTAGATCATCAGCATCTTACCCTTTGCCTGGCAGTAATCCAAGAATTCCAAGCTCAAGCCAATCCTCTCCATACATGAGTTCCCAGTATTCTGCTTAGAATTCTGCATGCGATTCTGGGAGCGACAGAAGTCCCATCAAATTTTTTTCCTTTTTTTTGCTTCTTACTATACCCTATATTAGACCATGTAGATTTATTTTTATTTGTATGGCAATACTTATTAAAGTAGAATTCTAGGTATGGTGTGACTTTAAAACCTATAAAGAGAATTTTAAATTTTTTTAGTGACAGCAGCTTTCCCCTTTTCAAGATATTTGTTTATATATAATTTTTTTTTAAATTGAATGTGGTGCACACATCTGGTTGGTATCTAATACTTTGACTTTAAATGCTTAATTTGGGCCAAGATAAGCCTTGTATTTTTTAAAGAATACAAGGCTTTCTCTGGACGGCTCAGGTGAGGAGGTAATCACCATTTCCACCTTGATCAATCAGAGGAAGCCATATATTCACTGATAGAAATTCAAGACGTTTCCTGAATGGCAGAGCATTCAGGGCGACATATTTTAGTTCGGGCAGCAGATGACTGCTGTCTACTATCAGGGCTGCTGTTAGAAACCACGGGTCCCCATACGGTCAACCTGACAGGGCCCCCACCAAAAAAAAAAACACAATTCACTATGCTACTGTAATGATTGAACACAATGAGTGATTGTTACCAATCATCGTTCATTTAGGAAAATAAGGGGATGGTAAATATGACATATTTACAGGACCCTTCTGTCAAGGTCCTACCTTTTCCCTGAGGTTATGTTACTCCATGTGCTGGCGTCCATCTTGGATTCTGCTGTGCATGATGGGAATCCTTTTATGCCTTCAGGTTTCTGTGGTCCATCCTCCAGAGGGGTGTGGCTGATGACATATAAGCCTGTGGCCCGCACATGCTCTTTGCACTTGTGTCTTTGTGTTGCTATTACTCTGTTCTGACTCTCGTGACTCTCCTGGTATCTGATTCGGCTTGTGACTTGACTATTCTTTGTATTCTCCTTTGATCTGACCCTCTGTTGCTGAACCCGGCTCGTGACCTGTGATTCTCGTCTGCTGTCCTGTACTGTTTTGTCCTGTTGTTGTTGACCCCGGCTTGTCTGACTACTCTTTTGTCTCTTCCACCAGCTACACGCCATTGGCGGCGGCCATTACCGCAGCTGAGGTGTCTCGGGGGCCGCGACCTGGTTCCTGGCTGCGTCAAGTCCATCCCCACCATCAGGGGCCCTGGTGAAGGGCAGCCTGGGACTTAGACTCCGCGCCCTGAGGGACTTCGGTCTGTGGGTGGTGGTTGTCGTCAGCCAGTGCGTTACATTGTTAGGCCTGCCTGTCCGTTCCTCGGCTCCTGCCCTGACACCTTCCCCCACTCTCCATCCTGAAGGATCCTATTATGTGCTTGCCGATGCTGGTGGGAAGAAGAGGAGGGAAGCCGGCAGCACAGGGGGTGCCTGGGCAGCAGGGGAAAACATATGGTGCACAGGGAAGGTGATGGGTATGGCGGGACAATTACTGGAACCGATCCCCTGTATGACTTTCTCTGCAGCAGTTGAAAGTCAGGGGGAGGGAGAGGAAAAGAAGCCACCCTCCCTGTCCACAATTCACCCAGCTGCCTGGACCCCCCTGCTGGCCTGAGCCCCATACAGGATGACTAGTGGTACCCCCTTATCCACGGCCCTGCCTACTGTATGTAGCTGATCCTACTATAGTATATTATAGCGCACGCAGTCGCCACATTGGTTAGTAATGGAAATATTAGTCTAAATTAACTATTTAAAGTCAAAGTAATCTCAATCAAATCATTTCCAGTAAAATGTCAAATAAATCTGTCAAGGGGCATGCAAAAATAATGAAAAGTACAATTTTATGATGCCGGGTTAGGGGGATTCAACACATCCCAAGTGACAGGCTATGGCACACAGCGGCTGCATCCGTTCTTGACTAAATCACTTTTCTATGTAACCCATCAGCATGTAGATATTAAAGTAGTTCTGTAGGCTGAAGGTTTTTTACCTTTGTGTATTCTATGCATGAAGATAAAAACCCTTCATGCAGCTCCCCTTTGCCCCCCTCCCCCCCCAATACTTACCTGTGCACTATCCTGATCCAACAATGTGCACAAGAGCCATGGCTCTCCCGGGTTTCTCCCTCCTCATTATTAGTATACAGGATTTATGGCGCCAACAGTTTGCTCAGCGCTTTACAATGTAACGGGAGACAATACAGCAACAATACAGTTCAATACAAGAGGGAAAGGAGGCCCTGATCCTGGGAGCTTACAATCTAGGAGATTGACTGAGATGCCAGCCAATGTGGAGGGAGCAGGGGCTGGAGCTGAGCTTATGAACAGAGAGCAGGGCTCGAGAGTGAGCATGCACGAGTGCCCTCGTAACAAGTGGCATTCTATGGGGACACTCGGCAGGGGGGAGAAGCCCAGAGTTTCGGCAGAGGACCTAAGAGGAGAATTGGGGCTGCTCTATGCAAGGCCATTACACAGAGCAGGTAAATATAACTTTTTTTTTTTTAATTTTGGCTTTACAAACACTTTAATTTACCATTTAGGTAGAAAGCTTCAACGTGTGTTATAATAGTGTAAGATTGAAAGGTAATTGTTCACACCATTCTTTGAGTGTGAATTTTTTAAATATTTCTTAAAAGTTTTGTAAACCATCCAAATCAATTTTTCTTTATCTTTAAAAATGTCTTTTGGAAAGTTGTGCAGCATTGCATTACAATTGCATTTGCAAATTCAAGTCATGGATTGATCCATTGGAAATAATATCCACTGTGCTGGGTCATTGTAACATGAAGCAAGTTTACTTCTCTTGTGTTAAGTTTTGGTATCATAACTTGTATGTCTACTTATGTAAAAGCCAATTACTTTGGATATGTTTTATGTAGATGGCCCACATTAATAGCACCTTTTTAGGGAATTTCTGGGTTGTGGGTGCATATTGCTTTTAAAATGTTTCTTTAAACATTATTATGGTAAATGTATCAGCTTCAAAAATGTAAATAAATGTTACATACATATAAAGAATGGTGTACATTGCAGTTTTCTTCTTCTCATGCTAGGAAACAGTAACTATACATTTAAACTGTTATGGAGGACCTATAACCACATAACATCCCATTCACAGATGTCCCGAAGACACACAATAGGCTTTTGGGCTTGGATTATTTTGATGACAGAATTTGACTTTTCATATCCTTTGTATTATCCACACTTTGCAATCTTGAATTCACAAAAACATTATTAGCTTGGCACACCATATGAATGCGATACAAAGGGGTAACACATTTTTATGTGGAAATATGAGCATGTGCAACCACCATATTGCTAAATAGTGTTGGCAATGGAGCAATGACTTATTTTGGTTAGAAAATGTTATTTTGTATGTAGAAGTCCATCATGTTAGAAAATTATTATTTTATGTTAAATTACAGGAAATCCTGATTTAAATTTTTTTTTATTATTTTACACAGTGGCTAAGTGGTTAGCACTTCCACATGGCAGTACTCGAGTCGTCGGCAGGGGCGTACTGACAACTCATGGGGCCCCCGGGCAATAGGGGATTTGCCCACACTCAAAGCACACCCAAAAAAGCCTATAAAAAAGGTACAAGGCATTTCATAGGGCCCCCTACTGACCCCGGGCCCTCAGGCAGTGCTCAGATGGTCAGTCCGCCCCTGGTCGTAGGTTTGAATCCCAACCACAGCACTACCTGCTTGAAGTGTGCATGTTCTCCCCAGGGAAAGAACTGACCATTTGGAAACTCGTGCACTGCCCGAGGGCCCGGGGTCAGTAGGGGGCCCCATGAGATGCCCCTGGTACCTTTCTCATAGGCTTTTTTGAGTTTGGGCAAGGACACAGGGGCCCCATGATCCCCTATTGCCCGGGGGCCCCATGAGTTGTCAGTCCGCCCCTGGTTCTCCCTGTGCCTGTGAGGGTTTTCTCCAGGTATTCCAGTTTCCTCGTGCATTTCCAAAGACATGCTGGGAGGTTAATTCGCTCCTATCTAAAGTGACCCTAGTATGTGTATGTATGAATGAGAGGGAGCTTAGATTGTATGGAGATAGATAGATAGATAGAGAGAGAGAGAGAGAGAGAGAGAGAGAGAGATAGATAGATAGATAGATAGATAGATAGATAGATAGATAGATGATTGATAGATAGATAGATAGATAGATAGATAGATAGATAGATAGATAGATAGATAGATAGATGATTGATAGATAATAGATAGATAGATAGATAGATAGATAGATAGATAGATAGATAGATAGATAGATGATTGATAGATAGATCGATGATTGATAGATAGATAGATCGATGATTGATAGATAGATAGATCGATGA
Source organism: Staurois parvus (assembly GCF_062004578.1). NCBI lineage: Eukaryota > Metazoa > Chordata > Amphibia > Anura > Ranidae > Staurois > Staurois parvus. The sequence goes on along the minus strand of NW_028318768.1, from coordinate 1,995 downwards.
TAGATAGATAGATAGATAGATAGATAGATAGATACATACAGTATATGTGTGTGTATGTAAAGTGCAGCACTAATTGACGGTGCTATTTTAGTACCTGTAATAAATCTCCTAACAACAAGGCCCTATATTCACCCTTGGACTGAGAATCTCACAGAGTTTTCACTTACACCTCCAACCCTTGGTCCTTTCCTCCTCCTCAGGCCTACCATACCCTAATCACTTTGGCTTGTAGTGTAATGTAACAATAATAGAAGTTGAAATGCCACACCACTGCTAAGAGGAAAAAAATGCAACTTCACTCCAAAAAAAGTCAGGGGCGCAATCCAAAAAGTAGCCCTTCGTCAGGGTTTGATTAAACACAATGTCAATAGACTAGAAGTGAGCTGGACCATTAATATTATTTCTACCAATGTGATTAAAAGAACAGGCCTTGTCAGCAGATGTTTTGCCCTTAAGCTCTGATGTAGGGGGTGTTTTTGGACCCCCTGAAATGCATTGGGTACTCTTTGGATTGCCCCCGACTTTTATTGGAATTCAGTTATATCTGGACCTCTTAGCAGTGATGTGCTGCTTCAATATCTATTTTTGTCACATTGAACTTCCAGCCAAGAAGATCACGGAGATCTAGATCACCTATATCAACATCCACACCTCAAGATAGCAATACCTATAAGATAACCCTACAGGTCCAGTGCTATTTTTCTCAACTCCCTTTTCACTGGCCTGCACACTAGTAGCTGCAATTGGTCCAACGCCGAGGGAAATATATCATGTAATATATATATATAATTCTACCTTGTAATGTACTAGCATACATCCTTCTACACTTGACCAAGGCACAACAGATGTCATCATGCCAATATACTAATGACCGCTACACTGCTCCAAACCCTAGACCCCGACTTACTGTAAAAACCACTACGACACCGTTTTTGAAGAAAAATTTAGCACTAAGGGCTATTTATTAACAAATAATTGTATCTAACAAACATTCCTTAAAACAGAAACAATGTTAATGATAACAGTAACAATGGACATAAGTTGCCCATCTTTGGAGGTACAAAATATCAAACATCCACTTTGTATCTGCATAACTGCTTACATGGTCTCCAGCCGCACCCCACCGGCCGGGGGACAAACCCAACTCTGCAGATGCAGTGCCACTCAGATCAACTTACCAATTAACCCACCATGAACTGGCATTCCACTGAGGACTCCATACCTTAGATGGGTCTCTCCTAGACTGTAAGCTCAAAAGAGCAGGGCCCTCAATCCCCTCATGTTTTGCATTGTATTGGTATTGTTCTGTCACATGTTCTGTTCCCCTCTGTAATGTACAGCGCTGAGCGAACTATTGGCGCTTTATAAATACTGTATAATAATAATAATAATATGATAATCACAGCAGAATTTTAAAACGCCTCCAATGACCCCAACCGCCTCACTGGAATAACCAATAGAACAGGATGCAATGCAAATGGGCAGGAGGGTGGAAACTTTCTTTTTCTACGGCTCTTCTTCGGATGAACTTACTGTCCCGAGAGAATATACTCCTCCCCTGGCACGATCACCAATCTCCACTGCACTATTTAAATTAACTCTATCCCTCCCTGATTCCCCTTATGCCCAGTCATGCTAGCTCTTCGTTATTTTTTTTTTTTTTGCTACAGGCTATACTATACTAGATGTACTAATTAAATATATAATTAGTGTCGCGCTCCACACAATTAAATAAAATAAGTGAACAAATTAATAAATATTGCTATTTTTTTAATATATTTTTTAGACACTTTTTTATTATTATACATATTGATTTTTAATATTCACATATAACAATTATTGCACATATATATTTTTTCTTGATATTCAATATATATTTGATTTATCACTATATACAATTGTATTTATATTTGGATCACTATATATATATGGTCACATATAATATTCACTGGAGGCATCAATAGCAATATTTATTTATTTATTTACTAATTTGTT